>NW_028327187.1:85580677-85665677 GCF_987537825.1 Furipterus horrens
ATACTTTGCCAACGATGCTGAGGAAAGAGATGCCCCGGTAGTTGTTGCAGTCGCTGCGGTCTCCTTTGTTCTTGTACATGGTGATAATGTTGGTGTCTCTCATATCCTGGGGGATGTAACCCTCCTTCCAGCAGAGACAGAGTAGATGGTGGAGCAGCTGTAGCAGGACTGGTTTCCCGCTCTTTAGGATTTCTGGAGGGATTCCGTCGCTTCCTGGTGCTTTTCCACAAGCGAGGCGGTCGATGGCTTTGCCGAGCTCTGCCGCAGTAGGTGGGGTGTCTAGCTCCTCCATGACTGGTAGGTCTGGGATGGCGTTAAGAGCAGTGTCTGTTACGGTGTTCTTCGTTGCGTACAGCTCGAGGTAGTGCTCGGTCCACCGCCGCATTTGCTGTTCCTGGTCAGTGATGACCTCACCTGTCTTGGACTTAAGGGGGGCGATCTTGGAGGGGATTGGGCCTGTTGCCTTCTTGATGCCCTCATACATTCCTCGTGCGTTGCCTATATTGGTGGCTTCCTGGATGCTTCTGCACAGGTTTAGCCAATAGGTGTTGACAGAGTGGCGGACTGTCTTCTGGACTTTGTTCCTGGCAGCCCGTAGAGCTTGAAGTGTACTGGGAGTGGGCGTGGCCTTGTAAGCCAGTAGGGCCTTCCTCTTAGCCTCGATCACGGGTTCCATTTCTTCCCAGTGAGCCTCATACCAGTCAGTGTTCTTCCGCTCTTTCTTCCCGTAAGCAATAATGGCGGAGTTGTATATGGCGTCGGGGAGACGTGACCAATTGGATTCGATAATGTCGTCTGCCGCCATTCCCTCGCCGAGTGCATCTTCCATCCTGTTGATGAATTTCTGGGTCTTAATTGGGTTGCTGGCACAACTGGTGTTGATGCGTGGGCAACCCTTCATCTTGGAGTGGTGCAACTTCTTCGACGTTATGCGCACCTTGCTTACCACGAGGGCATGGTCCGTGTCGCAGTCTGCACTGTGGTAGCTGCGGGTGAGGAGGGTGCTGCCAATATCCGTTCTTCTGGTGATGACGAGGTCAAGCTGGTGCCAGTGGCGGGAGCGGGGGTGCCTCCATGACACCTGGTGGATCTCTTTGCACTTGAAGAATGTGTTTGTCATGCACAGGCCGTGGTGACATGAACGCTCAAGCAGTCGCTGACCATTCTCATTGATCTTTTCTCTCCCAAAGTTTCCGAGGCAGGTGGGCCAGGCCATGTGGTCGGCTCCTACTCTTGCGTTGAAGTCTCCAAGGAGATAAAGAGCGTTACTTCTGGGGATCTTGGATAACGCTTCGTCCAGTGCATGGTAGAACTGTTCTTTCTCTTCGGTGGTGGCGCAGAGGGTTGGGGCGTACGCGCTAAGAATGCTGACTGGGCCGAAAGTTGTTGACAATCGGAGGGTAAGTAATCTCTCTGTGCCTCCTGTGGGTGGCTCTATGGAGTTAACAAGCGTGTTCTTCACAGCGAACCCAACACCGTGCTGTCTTGGTTGGTCCGGAGACTTCCCTTGCCAGTAGAAGGTGTAGGGTGTAGTTGGTTTCTCTGATAGTTCCGTTGTCGGCCAACCGGGTCTCCTGTAGAGCCGCAATGTCGATGTTTAGTCGTGCCAGTTCCCTGTCGATGACAGCGGTTTTCCGGGCATCATTGATCCACGGAAGGTCTGCAGTAAGTCCGGGACACATGGTCCTGATGTTCCAGCTAGCGAGGCAAAGAGCTGGAGGCTTCTTTCTTGTTTTTTGCTTGGAATTGCCTGGTGCGAGTGTTTTGTGGCCCACTTTTCGAGAGACGCCTCTCTGATCCCCACGCACCCAGTGGGGCAGGCGAGCCATGGCAAGACTGCACCTAATTGGCTGGGGGCTGCCCAGCTTGAGGCGAGCGGTAGCTGTCCAGTGAGGTGCGATGACCTCTCCCACCGTCAGAGGAGACCCCTGGTGCTCGTTTCCTTCGCCAATCGGATGAGCTTATAACCGGTATCTGTCTCCTCCCGTGTTGAGTCGACATCTTGCGATGATGCTGGAGTGTCCTCTCCAGTGAAGCTACAAAGCCTGGGCAGGGTGATATGGAGGGCCAGCTGTTGCCCATGCAGCAGACCCCCCCTCTCTTCGCAGCTGAAGGATCCAAGGGGAAAGACAGAGTCAATACAGCTTGGCTTCAGGTGCGCCGCAGGAGTTGCCGGTGTTGACTACAACGTCAAACCGCCTTAGGGACTCCGGCTCCGGATTTTCTGTCAGGGTTTACTCCCTTAGCCTTTCCCCTGAAGAGGTATGCCGCAAGGCAGTGGAGGTTTTTTGGAATCAGAGTTTTCCTTCTCTGATGTACCCTGACTGGAAGATCGAACCAGCGACACCTAGCTCGCAGGCCGACGCTCAATCCACTGAGCCAAACCAGCCAGGGTCAATGTATATGGCAGGTGCATAAAATTCAAAGGAGTGGCTTTTGAGAGTCTTAATTCCAGTATGTCTGACTCCAAGTCCAGCACTTGCTCACCTCTCTCGCTCTCATTGGCAGCTTTCTCAGCTTCCTCCAGCTTTTGCAGGGCAGTGTGTGTATTATAGATAGAAATATTATATATAACATATAATTATAATATATATAATATTAATTGTGAATTCATATGATTGCTTATTGACATAATTAACAACATTTTATATATAAAACAATTATATATAATTTTATGTATATATAAATCAAGTTTATTTCAAGAAGCTGGCTTATGAGATTGTGGGGGTTGGAAAATCCCAAATCCAGTGGGCTGGAGACCTTGGGCAGGAGCTGATACTATAGTCCCCAGGTAGAATTTCTCCCTCCTCAAGGAAACCATAGTTTTGCTCTTAAGGCCTTTAAACCAATTGGGACAGGCCCACTCACATTATCAAGAAGCATCTCCTTTACTTAAAGTCAACTGACTGGGAAAGTTAACCATATTTGCAAAATATCTTCACAGCAGCATCTAGATTAGGGTTTGACTGAATAACTGGGAACCATAGCCTACTCAAGTTAACATGTAAAACTGACCATATAGTGACATACCCACTAAGTTGTATTGACTGTTTTACAGACTGTTAGAGATTGTGGTGAAGAAGTGTGACAGTCACTCTCAGTACTACCCTACACAGAAGTTAAGTGGCCAGGTTGTAGTAGATCAACAAGCATCCTCATTGACCTCAACCAGTTTGTTCCGGTCCTCATCTGGGGGCAGAAGCTTATGCTGCCCAAGGCCATGGTCAAGCTGTGGCATTGTGGTAGTGTGACTGACCATTTTGATTTCTCAGTTTTAACACTGAAAGCTTTGTGTCCCAGGAAACCGTCCATCCCAAGCAAACAGGATGGTTGGACAACCTACTCTATTGGCTTGTCTGGGCCTTCTCCAAATTCCAAGCTCTTACCTTGAGGTCCTCAGAGGTCTTTCTGCCCTCCTGGGTTCTCACTGGGCAGGTCAAGGGCTCCCCTTTGCTGTTCTTGCCACATGCTGTGATGCCCAGGACTTTGGGAACTGCCTTGAGCTGCCTATCCCAAAGGCTCGCTCAGCCAGAGCTTCCCCTGTGCAGGCCACCTGCAAACACTGTCTACAGATACTCTTTGGACACATGTTCTTTCATGGGACTTTCAGGCATGGTTTGTGATCTTCAAAGCCAGGCTCTTAGAACTCAAAAATCCTGTTCTCACTCACAAAGTCTGACTTTTGCTGTCATTGCTATCATTGCCTATCACCACTATTCTCTGTGTTGGGAGTTTAAACTTTTTAATTTAATAACAGCAGAGTATTTATTGAGTGTTTACCAGACACTCTTCCAGTATTTTACATATATTAATTTATTTAATCCTTATGGTCTCTTAGGGTGTTGTTACTGGCACCTCATTTTAGAATGGAACCAGAAGTACAGAGAAACTAAGTAACTTGTGCAAGATCACACAGCTAGCTGGCACATGTGGAGCTAGGGTTAAATTCTGGCAGACCGGGTCCAGGGCCTTGTTCTGAAATATTTCTTTGCTTTTATTAATAGGTTCGTTGTCTTTGTTCAGCCTGAGGAGAAAGGTGTAGGAGAGGGTTAGAAGGTCATGAGAAGTATCCAAATTTTATCCCAAGAGGAACAAAGCGGCATACATAAGATGCTAGTGTGCAGCCTCATAACTGTGGTGACATCCTAGTGAAATGGTGGAGGGAATTAAAAAGGCCAATTGCAGAGGGATGATCCCATCAATTCAGCCTGAGATTAGCTCTGCTTGAAGGGCAGGGTGGGGTACCATGAGGGTGGGGATGCAGACAGGAGCTCCACAGTTCAGACTGCCTGCTGACTGCCTGATGGGGGTGCCCTACCTACTCAGTGCCCTCCTCCCCTGCCCCCAGGATGGTTCTGGCCCTTCTCCTCCACTCCAGGGGCCTCCCCAATCCCCTCCCATGTGGCCTGCTGGGACACCTCCTGCCCTCCCCCTAAGGGTGCTCTGCCCTACACCCCCACCCCAGGGGTCTTCTCCCCCCCCCACACCCGCCCCATCCCCTAATAGTGCTCAGCCCACTCCCCAACCCCCTCTACCTTCCTGGGGTCTCTCCCCTCCCAGAGCCCACTTGGGCCCCTAACCCTAGGGTGTTCCCCACAAGCAAGGCCTGCCAGTGCCCTGATTGGCCAGGCCTCTGTGAGCTTTCAGCAACCTTCAGAGTCTCTCTCACCTGTCTCCCATCAGGGCCTGTCCAGTCCCCTCTTGCGCTGCCCTTCACAGCGACTCCTGGACCGCGTGGTTCGGCGCTATGCAGAGGTGGCTGACGCCGGCAGCATCTTCATGGACCACCTCACAGACCGTGACAAGTTGCGCCTACTCTACACGTTGGCTGTCAACACGCATCCCATCCTCCTACAGGTATGTAGGGACCCTGAAAAGCCGCTCCAAGAAGGGAGTTCACATCGGACTCCTAGAAGGACAACTCTGGGTTGAGCTCTCCCCCTTTATTGTATGCCTCGAGGCAACCAGCCCATGTTAGTACCTTTGTGACATTTGGTAAATATTCCTTGGCTTCTGCAGGGAGAAAGTGCTGTGGTTGCTGTAAAGGAAAGAGGTGTGGGAGTTGGGGGTTGGGGTTTACAGCCACCTTAACTGTCTGAAGTAGCCCTGAAGGGTTCTGTGAAGGAAGGCAACTCTGATCAGTAATATTTGAGCAAGCCCAGGAGGTGAGGAAATAGCCAAAGAATGACCCCCAGGAGAAGTGCTCTGTAGGTACATACAGTTGGAAAAGAGAAAAATGGAAGTAATTTATATGTCCATCAATAGGGGAATGATGAAATAAATGAGGAACACTAGAGTGTGGGGATATACTGGTCAACAAGACAAGGGAACAGAGAGAGATTCTGGGCCAGTTCAGTGGTTCCCAAAACTTGTTTCACCCAAGGGGAACCTTCATGTCTCACCCTTGGTGCCTGTATAAAAATTTTTTTTTAATTTTATTTATTTTTTATTTTTATTTCTTTCCATCACTGTTTATCCCCCCTACACTCTCTTCCACCTCCATCCAACTCCCCCACATACACTGTTTTTTTTAAAATTTTTTTCTCTAAATCATCCTTAAGGTGACCCTCTTTTCCCCCCATGGCCTCTTCTTAAGCAGTGATATCTGTGAAATCTCAAATAATAGTTATATTTTTTCAACTATAAAATTCTTAAAAATAAACATATTCCCCTGAATCTGAATACATCTAAAATCCTGGCAAGTGCCTTAGCATTTTCATACCTTGCATTCTCATACCTTACGTGGGGACCCTGCTAAAATGCAATTCTCCATATAGAAACAAGAACTTCCTTTTCTTATAAACAATAAACATTTATTTCTCACAGTTTTGGAAACTGGGAAGTCCAAAATCAAGGCACTGGCAGATTCATTGTTTGGCAAAACCCACTTCCTGGTTCATAGACATTCATTTTACCCTGTGTCCTCACATGGCAGAAGGGGCTCTATGATATCTCTCTCTCTCTTTTTTTTTTTCTTTCTTAATTTATTTTTTATTGTTTTTCTATTACAGTTGTCCCATTCTTTTCCCTTTGCTCTTCCCTGCTCCACCCACCTCCCCCCTCTCCTACAGTCCATCCCCATTTATTTGTCCATGCCCATTGGTCATTCATACTAGTTCCTTAACTAGACCATTCCCCTTCTTTCCCTCTTCTCCACCTCCTCCCTCCCCTCTGGTCACTGTCTGTCTGTTCCCTGTTTACATGTCTCTGGTTCTATTTTGCTCATTTGTTTGTTTGTTCTTTAGTTTCCTGTATTAGGTGAGATCATATGATATGTATCTTTCGCTGCCTGGCTTATTTCACTTAGCATAATACTCTCAAGTTCCAGCCATGCTATAGCAAAAGGTAGGAGTTCCTTCTTTCTTTCTGCTGTATAGTATTCCATTGTGTAAATGTACCACAGTTTCTGGATCCACTCATCCACTAATGGGTACTTAGGCTTTTTCAAGTACTTGGCTATAGAAAATAGTGCTACTATGAACATAGGGCTGCATAGGTTCTTTTGAATTGGTGTCTCAGGATTCTTTGGATATAATCCTATCAATGGAATCGCTGGAACAAAAGCCAGTTCCATTTTTAGTTTATTGTTTATAAGCCACTCATATATAGTATTTCATTATAGCGCACTTAACGAACTAAGACTATGTTTTCAGGACTTAAATTAAAATTTACTGTGTTCTTACAGCAAGAAAAGCTATGAAGTTATGTGCTTTCAGTAATAATACATTTGCTGTTTGAGAGTTTCCTTGCTGAAAAGAGGCAGAAAAGATACAGGTAGAAAACTCAAAAGGAGAAATGTCTTGCCTACATGTTTCTCATTCTAGAAGTCCTTTCTTGATATCTTAGAGAGAAACTGATAACAAATAAAAGCTTTTCCACCAGGGGTTGGGGAGAACATCCTTTTCTGAATCTATTAATCTAAAACAAGCACAAAAGGGGGGGGGGAATGGGGTAGGGGTGTTGCCTTGTTCCAAAAGACTGCGAGGCAGAGACAGAGAGAGTGGGAGAGAGAGAGAACATTGTGTCTGTGATTTTTTTCCCTCCACTCTTTTAATGCCTCCTCCTCCTCCTGGCTTGGCAGATCTTCCCTGGAGCTGAAGGATGGCCGCTGCCCAAGTACCTGGGCTCCTGTGGACGATTCCTGGTCAGCACAAGCACCAGCCCACTGCAGGAATTCTATGGTGCACCCCCAGACCAGGCAGCTGACCTGGCCTACCAGCTCCTCAGGGTCCTAGAGTCTCTCAGGAGCAATGATTTGAACTACTTTCTCTACTTCACCCATGTGGATGCTGCCATGTTTGGCATCTTTAACAACGGACATCTGTTCATCCGGGATGCCAGTGCCCTGGGTGTCATTGACAAGCAGGAAGGTACTCAGCATGGGCCTGGCTGAGCAGCTGTCAAAATGGAAGTCAGAATGACAGGACCTTGAAGGGATGCCTGGGGATAGCACCATTAGACCTTTCCCATTTCCATATGTTGTAGAGAGAGCAGCCCAAGTTCATGTCAAATGTCCCTCTACCCCTTTAGACTTTATGCCCTAACTCTATCTCCAAAGGGGAACTGGCTTTGACCTTGTCTATGAGGGGCATTTTTCATCATGGCATGGCCCCAAGGGCAATACTGTTGTCCAATTCAGTCTCTGTGACCCAGGGACCTGCCCTGCCCTTCATCACACACACACCACTCCTGGATCCATCTCCCTCTCAGCGCCTTCCTCATTAGATGCTTTTAGCATTTATCTGAAAATTATCTGGCTGATTCACTTGTATATTTTGCACCATTTTGGCTCCTTTGCTTATTATAAAATTTCCAACTAAAAAGCATGGCACCACATGAGGTATATGAGGGAATCATGTTTTTCACTGTGTACACAGACTCATCAGGAATTCTGGAGCCCTTTGAGCATCCTAGTCTCTAATGGTGACCAAAAGTTATGTGCCCAATAATAGGACAGAGGGTTTTTTATATGAGAAGGCCTACAAAGATATAGATCAATTAAACCACACTTATTCATTTCCTGGTTTTCCTTTACTAGAAGATAATGAGGCTGATTCCAGAATATTTAGGATATATAAAGCACTGAATGTCAGTCCCACTACAACCCACTGAATGCATATTCTGAATTACCTGTTCTTTCTACCAACTTTGTATTTTTAAAGAACAAATAATTCTGATTCTAGAAATTTCCTGAGTTCCCTAATTCAGTAGTAAGAATGGGAGAACTGCAATATAGAGGTGCTCCCTATAGTTATAAGTCCAACTTCTGGTAGGGTGGTGTGTTTTCCATGCCCAGGCCTCAACCTATTGTAGCAGTTTCGCCCATGTTGTTCTCAGCAGGGGCCATTGTGTCCCTGAGCCCTAAATCTCCTCCTGACAGGAGATGCTAGGAGACTAAACCACTTCACCCAGCAATTCTAATTAGTGGCATCTCCCACAAGGAGAGCAGGTTGTAGGGTGTGTAACATTTCCTGTTTCTCTTCCAGGCAGCCAAGCAGCCACCAAGGCAAGAGAGAATAAAGACATCTTTAGCTGCCTGGTTACTGGCTGCCAGGCCGAGCTGCCCTCCTGTGACACCATCCCTGAGAAGCAGAGCGTGGTGCTGGTGTGTCAGCAGGTTCTGCCTCAACTTCTCCAGGGGAAGTTCCCCTCTCCAGTACAGGAGCAGATAGATGTCCTCCTGGCTAAGTGTGGGGAGAGTACCCACCCAGACACTGAAGTCTTCTGGGCCGCCAGCCAGCTGAAGGACATCTTGAGACCCCTGAGAACCTGTGACCCCAGATTTGCCTATCGCTACCCAGACTGCAAGTATAATGATAAGTTCTGAGGGCTGGAACCTGGCTGGCCTCCAGGAACATCCTTGGCTCTCTATTTCCCAGTTGTGTTGTTGCAAGGTTGAAAGAAGCAGCTGTTTTAGACATTAGGAGAAATGCACATTCATTTCCCAAGGACTAAGGAACATTCCAATGACTGGAGGGTAGTTGTGTGGTAGAGTGTCATTGCCTCCGCTGGCTAGAACATCACAAAAGAGCCAGAAGTGGGAAGCAGAAGATCCAGCTGTGGACACTCACTCAACCTCTGAGCCTCTATTTCCTCTGTTCTCCACCAGACTCTCAAATTAGTGAAAGAAGGCAGAGATATGAAGGGCCAGGGAAATAAGCTTCCTACCCTCAGCCCAGATGTTTATAAAATGTGTTTAGAAGTGTACACGGGCAGAATGAATGAGACAGAACAGTGGAGGTCAAGAGGCTGGCATGAAGAGAGAGCCAGTAGCACATTAGGTTAGACTCAGACAAAAGGGGCCCCTTCCTGCTCCTTTTACCCCTGAGCTAGCCCTCCTTTCATACTCTCCACACCACCCTAGGGTGAGAGGACTGCAGGCCAGGGGCACACATGGATAAGACCACACCCTGGGTGTCTGGGGTCCCATAAAGGAGTGAGTGAAGCACCTCATGGTGTGGGAAGGGGCCAGAGGTAAGAAGTACGGGACAGGTTGGAGGTCAATATGTTCATCCAGGTCCTCTGAGAATCAACTAATTTGTTCAACCAGATCCTGTGAGGTCAAGACAGGGTGAAACAGTCAAGGAGTATATTAAGGAAGATGCCTGTGTGGAAGGAAAGAAGGAGGGAGCCAGAAACAGCTGGGAGAGCCAGAAGGCCAGGTTTCAAGTCTAAGCCCAAAGGTTGAGTGGGAGTATTCTAGACTGTTTTTACATAATAGAAAAAAGCTTTGGGAAGCTTGTCAGAGTGTTCTTGAGCCAAAGCTAGCCATTAGATGGACGACAAGTCTCCAAGAATATGCTGCCCTTATGCCTCTGCTGCAGGGAACAGGTCACAGGAGGCATGGCTTCAGGCCAACCACAAAGATAGATTTCAAAGCTCAGCTCAGGGCACCTATCCAGTTCCAATCCCTGGAGCAAGAGGTTTGTGAGTAGAATATTCTCACTGTAGCTACAACTGGACCCTGGCCAGTTTTCTCCACACTGTGTCCTCCAATGTAGGACTCTAAGTCATCCAAGAATTTTTATTCAAACTTGACCTTAAGTTTATTATAAAATTTTGTTCAAGGTCAGCAACAAAACATATTTTATCAAATGTTTGTTAGTTTGCTTTATCTTTCTTAAATATTTAGCCACATGGTATGTGGGCCTCCATGTATATTTTTGCCCTGGCTCCCCAGACATTAGTGGTAAGCTCTTTGAACCTTTGCCCAGCCTCTGTGCCAGTTCTTTACCACCCTTCCCCCAAGGGACTTCTCAGTTAACCTCTCTTTTTTACCTCTGAATCACCACCTTAAGGTTAGAAGGCCTGGCTTAACAAGCTTTATAACGCAGATGGATAAACTGAGGCCCAGGGAGAAAGAGTGACTTGCTGGGAGAGTTCAGAACCCCTGCTACCAGTCCATGCTCTTCTTACATTTCCCTTCAGCCTTTCACTCTCACCTTGGCCTACCCAATTCTGGTCATTTAACTCACATTTAAAGCTGGGCCAAGAAAAGTCCTATTTTATGGCAACTAAGTTGCCTGAGAGGTTTGCCTTTGACTGTTCCAGGTACTATGCCTGGGGAAACCATGACAGTGAGGATGACAGGCTAAGCTTCTGGAAGGGCAGGGTAAGGCTGGCTGAGAGTCTGAGTCAGTATCCTTCTGGCCAGGTCTGAAGGATGAGGATTGACCACCCTTCCCAACACCTTACTTTCAACCCAGTGAAACTGATCTTAGACTTCTGGCCTTCAGAACTGTGAGAGGTTAAAAGCCTGTTACTTCAGGCCACCCACTTTGTAGTCATTTGTTACTGCAGCTCAAGAGGTGAACACACACTCTGAACTTCATCTGAGTGTCTGCTTCCAGAGAACCCAACTTGCAGTACCCCCTCCCCCAACTCCAATCTGTTGTGATGGATTCAAAAGTCAGACCCAACATGAGGGAGTATGTCAGCATCTGTACTCAGGACTGAGGCTTGACTGGTTCCATTCCTCCTCTGCATTATTTAAGACTCTATCTGAGGTCTCACCTTAGCCAGAAGTTTTTCCTGACAGCACAAGCTCCTGTGAGCCCTTTCTGAATCCCATCTTTGTACCCCTGAGCCACAGGTCTGTGCCCCATTTGAGGATAATCCCAAGGAGTATTCCAGAGAGCTCTGTGTCCCACCTTCCCACCAAGCTGGGAGATCCCTGAGGATGGTGGGAGGACTTCTGTATTCTCATAGCAACCATCAGGGGGCTGGCCACAGAGTAGGCACTGGGAAACTTCTCTCTGAGGACAATGTCTGTGTTCTTCAGATGTTTTGCTTGCTGTTTTTCACACACCATGTGCTATAAATGGAATGTTTATGTCTCCTTAAAAGTCATATATTGAAATCTTAACCCTTAAGGTGAAGGTATTAAGATGTGGGGCTTTTGAGAGGTGATTTGATCCTGAGGGTGGAGCCCTCATGAATGGGATTTGTGACCTTTTAAAAGAAACCCCAGAAAGCTTCTTGGCCCTTTATTCCCCATGAGGACACATGGAGATGGTACAGGCTATAAACCAAGAAGTGGGCCCTCACAAGGCTCTGAATCTGCCAGTGCCTTGATCTTGGACTGCTAACCTCCAGAACTGTGAGAAATAAATGTGTGTTGCTTATAAGTCACCCAGACTGTGGTATTTTCTTATAATAGCCCGAATGGACTAAGACACCATGCTGACTATATACAGGGTGGGGCAAAAGTAGGTTTACAGTTGTGAGTATACAAAACACAGAGTTTATTCTTATGTTATTATTTATTAATCATTGTATTATGTTCCATAAAAACAATAGTAAGCCTACTTTTGTCCCACCCTATACAGGACACAGCCACTTTCTCAAGAACAACTCTTTTCTCTCAACATTCAGAGGAAAGATAAGTCAACACTCAAGGAACTTCAGTCAAAAAAAAAAAATTATCGTGGTATATTCTTAGTCCTCTGGTATAGGATTGGATGCATTAGAGTATTTTTCAGAGTTTTTCCAGCCACTGCTTTTTGCCCTCAGGACTGGCTACATAATTTGTGGGATCCAATGCAATATGAAAGTCAGGGGCTTACTGTCATTAAGATTGCAATACGGGGACAGCAGAGCATTAAACTAAGCACAGGTCCTGTGGGACTGCATACATTGTACAGCCAATAGTGGGTGCCTGAGAATACTAATTCTCATTAACCTCAGTGTAGAGTTTTCTTGGAGTTTACTGAGCTCTTACTTGACTTCCACAACCAAGGGGAGTAGGTGTGGGACCAGAGGTGGTTTATAAAATATTTAACAACTGTCATGGCAAAGGAACTGACTTATGAGAACATACCCCATCAGCTGCAGCTACCAGGTGGGCATAACCACAACTCTGCAGGTAAATTATACTTTTCAAATGAAGAAATTGGGTCAAGTAATTTGCTCAAAGCAACAATTTTTAGGTCTCCTGCTTTCCCAGTGCTCCCTATAGTATTTGACTTCTGCCTCTAAGTGATTCCATGAGCCTGAACATTTCCCATAGAGCAACGATAAACACTTTGTTGGATTTGTGGGGGGTTTGAGGAAAGATCTAAAGATCTGAAAACAGATAGAACTAGTTTCAAATCATGATTCTGCTGGCTACTGTGTAACCTTGGACAAGTTGCTTAAACACTCGGAGGCTCGCTTTCTTTATCCATAAAATGGAAAGAAAAAGTTTCACTCTTGTGGGGTTATTGTCCTGTTTAAATAATAGAATATCTCTCAAGACCCTGGTGTATATGGGCATTCTGTATTGAAAGCAAATGTATGAAAAGAGCAGAAGGTCTCCCAGCAGAAAGGGCTCTTCACACAGCTAAGGTAAGTGCTGTGACCTCTTGGGAGGGACCCGGATCCCTGCCCCAAGCCACTATTACCCCATCCCAGAGGAATCCTCAGAATGCTGCAAGCTGCTAGACAACCTGATTAGGACCATTTTTCTTCCCTCCTGCTATCTAGGCTCTAGATTGATCATGAATAGCAGCTGGACAGTCACTACACTTGCCTCCCCAGCCTGGCTCTCCACCAGGCTCAGAAGGTAATCCTTCTCAACCAGGTAGTGTTGGGGGCCTTGGGAAGTTCATCTGCGCTCAGTATTGGAGAGAAATGAGGAAGTTACATTGACCCATTGAAAGCTCCCTGCCTATTGAGGGCAATGTGGCTTTTCTGCCCACTCTGAGCCTGTTGCCCACATATATTGGCATATTTGTGCTCACATGCACACAAGTATACTCTGTTTTGCCCATAGCTCTTTATGGTATTGTTTAAGAACAGTTGCAGTTGCAGTTGTGGGCTGTTTAAGAGGGTCAATTCCCAGGCAGGGACCCTGAATTTTCAGATTTAATAACTCTCCTAGAAGGTAACTTAGAGAAATTAGTCAGCAAAGGGCAAGTGGGCAACCAGTTCAAGTGGCCCACCCATTGGAGATCTTTGTAGAAGTAGACAAGGACAGGGAGGACCCCTTCCCATGAGGGTCACTAGGCCATAGCCTCAGACCAGGGCTATGACTATAGAGTCAGTGTGGCAGTACAGAGGGAGCAGCAGTTCTGAAGCAGACACATCAGCCTTCAGATCCTATGCTAGCCCCTCTTGCAAAAGTCAGTGTACTGAAGTTAGTTAATCATAGCATTGTTTGCAATGGCCAACACTGAAAACAACTTAAATGCTCATACATGGCAAAGTGGCTGAATAAATTGGTACATTCACACAATGGATGCAACTCTACAAGTAAATGAAGATTTCTGTGAACTGACATGGAATGATTTGCAGGATATATGGCTAAGTGAGAAAAAAGGAGCAAAACACACAAGGGTATTTATAGGATGCTACCTTTCGTGTAAGGAAGAAGGCAATGCTGCATAAGAAAACATTTATGTATCTGCTCACTTGTGATATATATATCACCCTAACCCTAACTCTAACCTTAATTTTGTGATGTATATCGAGAGAGAGAGAGAGAGAGAGAGAGAGTAAACCAGAAGCTGATGAGGTTGGTTATCTATAGGAAGTGGGTAAGGATAATGGGAATGGACTAGTAGGGATGAGGGGTGACACTTGCCTGAGTATACCTTTTAGTATAAATCTGACTCTTAGAACCATGGGAATGTCTCACATAGCCACAAATAAATAATTAAGATTAACCAGGATGTTGGTTAAACTAAAATAAACTACAAACAATTACAAATGCATCTAACAAGTTTACAAATGAATAAGATAACTACACTGAAGAATTAACTGAAGTAACTTGGAAAGGAAGCATTTTGACTACATAGTACAAAGTTAAAGACAAAAAGAAACTGTATACACACTTTAAAATGGATAATTTTATGTTATATAAATTTTACCTTGACTGAAAAAGAACCATAGATAAAAATTGTTCTCTGTTTATTATTTTTCCCATGGGGATCTGGGTTAGCAAGTCCAAAACTACTTTAACTGTTGAGCAAGCATGTAAATATGTTGTGGATAATGAGAGATGGGCTTCTCAGTCTTGGAAAAAGGAAAGAGGGAAGAAAAAATTGATTCCTGTGGTGTTGGACTAGAATTGAAGGTATCACTCTGCACTCAGGATTTTAGATGATAGATAGCTATAGATACAGATATAGAGTTATAGATATAGATACATAGCTAGATATAGAAATAGATATGAGTGTATAGAAATATATATCCTAGCTCTGTCTCTGAGAGGGCCTGCAAGCAGTGACACCTTGGTACCTGGTGTCCGGGTCTTGGTTTCTCCAATAAAAGAAACCAGAACTCGTTGGGAAAAAAAAAGCTGATTCAAAGACTAGGACAGAGAAAGTACGAGATGAGTCTGGAATAATGTTGTATTGCAAGAAAAGAAGGAAATGCTCAAAATACTTGAGCCCTGGTTGGTGTGACTCAGTAGATTGAGTGCCAGCCTGCAAAGTGAAAGGTCTCCAGTTTGATTCCCAGTCAAAGCACATGTCTGGATTGCAGGCCAGGTCCCAGGTTGGGAGCGTGTGAGAGGCAAATGATCGCATATCAATGTTTCTCTCCCTCTCTTTCTCCCTCCCTTTCACTCGCTCTGAAAGAAAATAAATAAAATCTTTAAAAAAAACTTGAAGGGACTCTCAAAAGCCAAATGTGGGACAATTTGAACTACAAAATAAATAATGATAGTAATGGGTTATAACCCATAGAATAAATTCTTATGCTATCATACTGATATAAATAACTGAAAAGTGAATAAATAAGGAAGTCTAGAGCTCTTTCCTATAATAGAATTCCAATTAATAAATATAGATGGAATGATGAAAGTGAAAAATCACCACAGTAATAATTGTTGCAGGCAAGAATTATCAATGGGGGCTAAAACTAGTAGATTAAAGTATGAGAAGCAGCCCTGGCCGGTGTGGCTTAGTGGATTGAGTGCCAGCCTTGGAACCAAAGGGTCCTGGTTTGATTCCCAGTCTGGGTGCATGCCTAAGTTGCAGGCTGGGTCCCAGGATAGGGGTGTGTGAGAGGCAGCTGCACAGTGATGTTTCTTTCCCTCTTGTTTCCTCTCTCTAAAAATAAATAAAATATTTTTTATAAGCATGAGAAACAGATTGTTTGCATAGTCTCAAAGTTATCTTGCCACAACATACTTATTAATCACAAAGGAAAAAATAGTAACTTTATGGTGAAGAAGCCTGGAACACATGACCTTAACCAAGTGATCAAGGTCAACATCACCAATGATAAGTCACATAGACATTATGTATCCCCTGATATGATGCACTGAGAAGGGCACAGCACCTTCTGTGTTATTCTTGCTGAAAATGCAGAACTTCAACTGAATCATGAGATAACATCAGACAAATTGAGGGACATCTTACAACTGACCATGAAAGACAAACTACAAAAAAAAAAAAAAAAAAAGACTAAGTAATCACAGATTGAAGAGGATGAAAGAGACAAGAGAACTACATGCAATGTGGAGTCCCCGTTTGGGTCTTGGACTAGAAAAAGGGCATTAGTGGTGTCAGTACTCATCAGCCAAAACCATCAGAACACACCTACATTTGGACAAGTTAAGTTTATTGCTTGTCTCAAGAAGGGAGAAAGTACACCATGGAGCAACATGAGTAGTCTCAAGAAGAGGGAGTTAGAAAAGACTTCTTACAGGATTGGGGCTCATTAGGTGATTTGGAGGAAGGGTCAAGAAAACAGGGTTTTACTCTCTATAAGATATTGTCAGGAAGTGGTGGTAAATCCATGATTGCACATCTCAATGAGTCTTATCTATAGGGCAGGAGAGATGAAGCAGGCTAACACTGTAGTTAGTAAAGCAGCAGTCACTCAGCTTGCATAGGAAGATGTTCAGTCATTTTTATTTAAAATATGCCCATATTGTTGTTTGTATTCAGACATGAATATGGAGTGATTTGTTTTGTCTTGATTCATCATGGTCACATGTGGCCTTGTTTGATGTTAATGATCTGAGAAATTGTTTCTGTTCAAGGAGAACATGAAGGCCCGGCTGTGAGGGCCAGGCCAGCTCTGAGTAACACCACTTCAGGGCCAGTTACCAGCTATCATGGGCTGCTTTCTCTTTCTCAGTGGGACAATTGGTGAAACTCCAATAAGATCTATAGAGGGGAGGGAGAGAAGGGGGATAAGTAGGGGAAAGGTCTAGTCAAAGAACATATATAAATGACACATGGACATGGACAACGGGGTGGGGAATGACTGTGGGAGAAGGGGTGGGCTGGGTGGAGGGGAGCAATGGGGGAAAAATGGAACAACTGTAATTGAAAAATAATAAAAAATATTTAGAATAAAAAAAGATCTATTAGATTAGTATTTCATCAATGCTGATTTCTTAATTTCAATAATTGTATTATGTTTTTGTAAGATGTTAACATTAGGGGAAATTGGATGAAGAACTCTGTATACTATTTTGGAACATTTTTGTAAGTTTGAAATTATTCCAAAATAAAAAGTTCAAAAGACAACTGAGTGTATGAAGCAGAAATTGGTTTGGCACCAGATGAATAAGCTGGCTTGCATATTGGGGCTATGCTATATATTAAAAAGACATATCCCATAACATGAGAGCATTATCTGTGTGACAAGATGGTTCCCACTACAAGAAACACATGAAAACTGAGTTGGGTTAAAATGAAGGTTTAGGTCTCTCACTGGGGGCTTATTCTAGGGTGATGCTCATTGAGTAGAAGCACCACAGTCCCATTTTTATGACTAATGCTCTTTTCCTCCTTCCCTCTTATTCAATTGGTTCAAGTGAATGTACCTGTACTGGAGCTGGGGCAGCTCCCACCATACTGAAAAGCAGTAGAGACCTAGGATTCACACACTCAGTTCTGATTCCTTCCTTTCTATACAAAAATTATAGTGCCTCTTGTAAACAGGGCATCTAGTACAAGTTGAAAACCCCTTTACACTCCTACATCCTCACCTGAATCCACCTTTCTGCCTCATGTCCTTACCTGGAGCTTCTCTCTGAAAAATCATTCTTTAGGGGGAGTTGTAACAAAAGCGAGTTAATACTCCCCTTGTCAAAATAATATATATTTTAGCATGTTTTTAATGAACCTACACAAGGCAGACAAAAATTCAGGAAAAGAGGCAAGTCATGGAAAGTTGGTGAGAATATAATCCTATTGAAAAAAATTGGCAAAACTAATCAAAAGCCTCAAAAAGGATTGCACACTCTACCCAATAATTTCACTTCTGGGACACTATCCAAAGGAAGTAATCAAGAATGCATAGAGATTTACTCACAGACTGTTAAAAACCATGGACTGAACACTTGTAACCCCCACTGAGAAGAGAGTCTGTGGAATTTTTAATAGGCATAAACTACCACACAGGGAGAAATGAGAGAGGAGAAAAATAGAAACAAAGTTTTGAAAGCTGGAAAGCAAATAACACCAGGACCAAAAGAACTGAAGCCTAAACTGGCAGCAAAGGATGCTGGGAATCATTCCAATTTGTACCACAAAATCTCAAAACTGTGGAATTTGTGGCACTAGGTCCCTCGGGAAGTGAGAGAGAAGACGTGACTGAAATAAGAATGGTTTCATTTTTGTGTGTGTGTCAAAAATATAGTCAAGGAACAAGTACAAAGGACCCATTGACATAAACAACAGGGCGGGGATTGACTATGGGAATGGGGGAAAGCAGGGCAGGGGAGAGCAATAGGGAAAAAATTGGGACAACTCTAATTGAACAACAATAAAATAATATAATATATATTTAAAAAACAAAAAAATATTTAAAAATACAACTGTATTTAAGCACAGTCAAAGACCTAGAAGCAGAAACAAGGGCAGCAACAACACACACAATCCAGAAATCAGGAAATTCTTCATGGCATGTGTAGGGAAAAGCACTTTCATGTGTGTAGTTCTTCAACTTGTGCCGGCTACTTAAGAATGGTCCTGGAACACTTCCTTACCAAAAGATAAAAAGCTCACACAACCTGTGCAGAGCTTATTGACTTGTGTGGGAATATCTTTCCCTGTTACGGAGTCAATGTGTACTCCTTTGTTCTGCTTAAGTGTGTGTGTCAAAAGCCCTCAGGTGCACCCCTAGCTTTCTGCATTTCAGAATTTATGAGGAAGGAATTAGGGTCCTTCTGCTGTGGCACAAGAGAAGTGCATGCAGCCCAATTGCACCCACTGGGCATGGGGGACAGACATCCACTATAGAGCTGAACTTGTTTGGTCTCTGTTCTATGTGACTAAAAGTGTTGTTCTATCCAGTGCTTGACTGTATTGTGTTTTTGTTAGTGACTCCGACACCAAGATGCAGTGGGCAGAAGTTTTTGGATTTTTATTTCTGATGATTGGCATTTCTATGGTCTTTGCTATCTTCCATGTAGTCGGAGTCCTCTTCTGGCATTGGTAATCAGTGCATGGTGTTCTGCTCAACAGAATGAATTGACTCAGAGCACTTCAAGAAGCTGTGTAGATATTCCAGAACAAAAAATATGAGGTGAGGGGGAACAGAACTTCAGGTTCAGAGGGATGAAGAATGCAGATTGGTTTCTGGCAGGTTCCTTGTACGATGGGCACCTTGGTGAAGGTAGGGGTCCTCTTGACTAGTGAATCTCTTAGCTCTGGTGGCTTTGGGATGATAACTTGTTTCCTCTGTATGACTCTAGTCTGCTCTGAGTTTCTGTCCCTCCATGGGAGCCCAAGGGAAGTGGTCATGAAAGATATTTTATGTGCTGATCCTTTAAGAGTAGTCTCTTGTCTCACCCTGGCAGACAGAATCCCTGCTGGTTTTCACAGGCAGATATTATATGTGCTTCTCTTCCCAGCTCTGATGCTCTGGTTTGGTAAGCGCAGCATGGGGTTGAGACCCCGCATTCTTCAAGGGGAACCTTTGCAGCTGAGATATCCCTCTAGAATCTCAGCCACCGCCAGTTCTCCTATTCCTTGTGTTTTCAATGTCATATCTAAGAACTCACTGCCAAATCTGAAGTCATGAAGATTTACCACTATGTCTTCTTCTAAGAGTTTTAGCTCTCCATTTGGATTTTTGTCCATTTTTAGTTAATTTTTTAGAGGGTATCAGGCAAGCATCCAAATTCATTCTTTTGCATGTGGTTGTCCAGTTTTTCTACCATGATTTGTTGAAAAGACTGTTCTTTTCTCATTGAATGAACTTGCCACCTGTCAAAAATAAATTGACCATAGACGCATGTATTTATTTTCATTTCAATTCTACTACAATGATTTATGTCTATCCTTACACCAGTGCCATATGCTTTGTGATTACTGTAATTTTAATCAAAGTTCTGAAATTGAGAAATGGCAGTCCCCAAAGCTTGTTTTTTTTTTCAAGATTGTTTTGGTTATTTGGGGTCCCTTGCAATTCCATATGAATTTTAGAATTAGTTTGTCCTTTCTGCAAAAAAAAAAGTAGTTGAAATTTTGATAGAGATTGCATTGAATCTGTGGATTAATTTGGAGAGCATTACTATCTGAAAAACATTAAGTCTTCAAATTGGTAAACAGAAAATATCTTAATTTACATATATCTTTTAAAATTTCTTTAAGAGGTGTTTTATACTTTTTAGTGTATAAGTCTTTCACCTTGATTAAATTTATTTCTAATTTATTACTTTTTGATGCTTTTGCAAATAAATTGTTTGCTTAATTTCATTTTCTAATAATTCATTGCTAGTGTTTTGAAATACAATTGATATTTATATATGTTCATTTTGTATCTTGCAACTTTGCTGAAATTATTTATCGGTAATAATTTTTTGTGGATTCTTTAGGAGTTTCTGTAAACAGCATCATGTCCATCTATACACAGAAATCATTTTAATTCCTCTTTTCCAATTTAGATGGTTTTTATTTGTCTTTCTTACCAAATTTTTCTGGCTAGAATATTCAGTACAGTGTCGAATTAAAATAGTGACATAAAAATAAATATATACATTTTAAAAATCATCAACAAATTACTAACCAACTAAATCCAGAAACATGTTAAAAGAATTATACACCATGAACAAGTAGGATTTATCCAGGCATGCAAGGTGGTTTAACATATAAAAATCAATGGATGTAATATATTATATTAATAGAATGAAGGGGGAAGTATGATTATCTCAACTGATAAAGAAAAATATAAGATTAATAGCAAAATATCATAAATAAAAAGAGAAAAGTATTTGACAAAATCTAACACCCTTTCATGATAAAAACACTCTCAGAAAACAAGAAATGGAAGAAAACTAACTCAACCTGATAAAGAACATCTATGAAAAAATCCACAACCAACATACTTAATATTAAAAGACTTGATGTTTTTCCCCCTTAAGATCAGGAACAAGATAAGGATGTCTGCTCTCACCACTTCTATTCAAAGATGAGTCTTTTTAAAAAAAAAAAATGTGATAGCTCTTCATTGCCAAGATAAAATCATCTCCCCCAAACCAAAAAACCTATTCCTGAAAATTTTAGCCTACAGTGATATATTCCTATAGAGAGACATTTATTTGGAAGATTATTACAAACATTTATAAATTTGTAGTTTACTAGAGGTTTTTCAATAACAAAAATCCTTAAAATTTTACTCTACCAGAGTAGTTGTATTATTAGTCAACAATTCATTCTTTTTTAAAGTATATTTTATTAATTACGTTGTCACAGCAGTCTCAATTTCTTCTTCCTTAGCTCCCCTTTTTCCAGTACTGCTCCCGCCCCCGCCTCCAGCAATCCCACCCCCTTAGTTCATGTCCATGGGTCATGTATATACGTTCTTTAGCTTAATCCTTTCCTATATTATTCTTAACTTCTCCCTGTCTATTTTGTACCAACCAATTATGCTTACTCCCTGCACCATTTCCCCATTTCTCTCCTTACCTCCTCCTAGATGATAACTCTGCAAATGATCCTCATACCTCTGATTCTGTTCTTCTCTGGTTGTTTGCTTAGTTTGTTTTTGTTTTATTTTTAGGTTCTGTTGTTGATAGTTGTGACTTTGTTGTCATTTTAATGTTCATAGTGTTTATGTTCTTTTACTTAATTAAGTCCCTTTAACATTTCATATAATAATGGCTTGGTGATGATGAACACCTTTAGCTTTACTTTGTCTGGGAAGCACTTTATCTTCCCTTCCATTCTAAATGATATCTTTGCTGGATAGAGTAGTCTTGGTTGTAGGTCCTTGCTTTTCATCACATCGAATACTTCTTGCTAGTTCCTTCTTGTTTGCAAAGTTTCTTTTGATAAATCAGCTGATAGTCTTATAGGCACCCCTTTGTAGGTAACTCTCTGTTTTTCTCTTGCTGCTTTTAAGATTCTCTCTTTATCTTTCACCTTTGGCATTTTAATTATGATGTGTCTTTGTGAGGTCCTCTTTGGGTCTAGCTTGTTTGGGACTCTCTGTGCTTCCTGGACTTGTATGTCTCTTTCATTGGTCAAATTAGGGAAGTTTTCCTTCATTATTTTTTCACATAAGCTTTCAATTTCTTGCTCTTCTTCTTTTCCTTCTGGCACCCCAATGATTTGGATGTTGGCATGTTTAAAGTTGTCCCAGAGATACCCAAGGCTTTCCTCATTTTTTTCAATTCTAGTTTCCTCATTCTGTACTGGTTGACTGTCTTTTTCTTCCTTATATTCCAAATCATTTATTTGAACCCTGGTTTCCTTCTCTTCACAATTGATTTTGTGTGGATTTTCCTTCATTTCATTTAGCATAGCTTTCACTTCTTCTCTTATGCGTTTGCCATACTTAGGCATATGAGTGAAGTCTGTGAGCATCTTTATCAGCAGTGTTTTGAACTCTGTATCTGTTAGGTTGGCTATCTCCTTGTTTGTTAGGTTGATTATCTCCTCATCGCTTAGTTCTCCCACTAGAACCTTGATCCATCCCCTCTTTTGGGCCATACTTCTCTGTCTCCTCATCTTGACAGACTCCTGTGTTTGTTTGTCTCTGTGTCTTAGGTAGAGCTGTCACACCTGTTACATTGTGAGGTATTCGTCAGTACATGGCGACTTGTTTCACCACGTTGTGGTGCTGTGTGTGGCGGAGGGGTTTGAGAGGGAACAATTCCGCTTGCTCAGCACTGGTCCCTTTTCCAGGCACATCTTCTACTTCCATATGGGCCTGGTGCCTCTCTAGCTGTTGCCCTGGCCATTGGTCCCAGAGTGGGTGGGTCTGCGGATGTTCTAGGACTGGGGGTGGGGGGGCTTTAAACAAGCCGACTCTACTGAGAGACCAGCAGTTTCTGCCTCCGCCCCACCCCCACTGCTTTGCACAGTCAGAAGCAATGAGGCTTTATTGTCCCAGGAGCTGGAACCGTGAGCTGCGTGGTCTGGTCTGGTGCTGGAAGTGCTCCCCAGGTGTCCTTCTGTGCTTTTTAAAATGCTTGACTGCATTTTCTGCCAGCCTGCATCTGCCGCCACTGCTGCCGCCACTTCTGCCTCCACACCACCATGTCCTCTTCGTCCCGGTTCCACCTCTCCTACCTGTCTGGATGAGTATTTCTTCTTTATATCTTTGTTTGTTGGACTTCCATGAAGCTTGATTTTCTGGAACGTCTGGTTGCCTCTAGTTTTGAGGTAGTTGCATTTCTTCTTTGTTGTGGAAGGAGATGCAATGTGTCTGTCTGGGCCTCCATCTTGGCTGGAAGTCCTCAACAATTCGTACTTAAGTGCTTATATGGTGCACATACTGAAAGGATGAGTCTTAAAAGTTTTTTTAAAGAAGAAATTAGATCTCAGATGCTCCTACCCCCTTCACAGACAAGTAATGACCAGGTGATGGCCCTCCAAGACCCAACAAAAAATTGGAGGCTCAGGAGAGAGTCAAAGGATCTTCAGAAACAACATGAGGATTAAGAGCAGGTCACACCAAAAACTGGGAAATTAAGGGCATGTGTGCATAGTCACTGTCACTTTCTACCCTTCCCTGCTCTGACACCATGGCCATCCTCACAACCCAATAGAACTGACCAGTGAGCTTCAAAGAAAGAGACCAAAAGATTTCGACATCAGAAGCCCTTCAACCACATCACCCAGTTAAGTCTCTACAGCGAAAGTCGCAGCTGGCAAACCCCACTGACTGTCCAGAGCACCAAGTCATCTCTTTAGTTTCTCACTCTTTTTTTTTTTCTCTAATATTATTTTGAAACAATTTTATACTTTCAGAAAAGTTGAAAAAAGTACAAATAATCCCCATATACCCTATGTCTATATACGTAATTGTTTACTTTTTCCTGATTTTTGTTTCATCTTCTCATTCTTCATATGTCTCTCTCCATTCCTATCTCTTCTTCTCTTTCTCTCTCACTCTCCCCACCCCCCCTTTTTTTGAACCATTAGAGTAAGTTACAAATGTGCCTCCAAATACTTCAGAGTTCAAATCCTAGAAACAAAATATAGGCTGACATAACCACAATACAATTCTCAAAATCAGGAGCTTACCATTGATACACTACTATCTAACTGCAGCACTTAAATTGTGCCTATTTCTTCAATAATGTTCTTCACAGAAAAACGTTTTCTGGCCCAAGATCCAATTCAGGATGATATATTGCATTTAGTTGGCATGTCTCTCTAGTCTCCTTTAATCTGGAATAGCTTGTGTGTTTGTGTGTGTGTGTGTGTGTGTGTGTGTATTTGTGTGTTGAAGAGGAAGGCTGGTTATTTTGTTAAATATTCCTCAATTTGGATTTGTTACTCCCTTATGATCCAGTTTATGTTTTTCATTTTCAGTAGAAATGCCTCTGAAGTGACACTGTGCTCCCTTCATTCCATCCTACCAGAAGACACATGAGGTCAGGTTGTCCCATTATTGGTGATGTTCATTGGGTTAATGTGAGACCTACCAGGTTTCTCCAATGTAAATTTAATAAGTAATTTGAAAGGGAATGCTTTGAGACTACATAAATATCTTGTATTTATCTAACTTCCATCCACTTATTTTTGCATCCATTGATGATTCTTGCCTGAATCAATTATCACTATGAATGTTGTCAAATGGCGACATTTTAAATTCTATCTTTCCTTTAACATTTACTAGTTGGCATTCTATTGTAAAAAAGAAAAACTTTTGTTTCCTCCTACTTACTTATTTACATTTATATAAATATGAACTCATAGATTCTTATTGAATGGGTTATATTTATTATTATCATTCATTTTGATGCTCTAAATTTTCCCAGGTTTGGCCAGTGGAAGAACTCCCATGAGGCAGAGCAAAAATTCAAACTAAAAATAAGAGGGAAAAAAATTGATTACAGAACTAGCCCAGGAGTTTCTTTTTTTTAAGATTTTATTTATTTATTTATTTATTTATAGAGAGAGGGGAAGGGAGGGAGAAAAAAAGAGAGACATCAATATGTGGTTGCCTCTTATGTGTTCCCAACTGGGGACCTGGCCTGCAACCCAGGCATGTACCCTGACTGGGAATTGAACCAGCAACCCTTTGGTTCACAGGTCAGAGCTCAATCCACTGAGCCACACCAGCCAGAGATAGTCCAGGAGTTTCAATATCAAATAATAGGATTTCCAAAGAGAATACATGCACAGACAGACACACAGATGCAGATGCATACATAAACACAGTTACCACACAGTGACATGGCTCATACATGAAGACACATATAGATACACAGACATATTTACTGAAACACAGATACAGACACAAAAATGGAGACATGTATGCACACAGTCACACACAGACATGCAAACAGATACAGATGCATACACAGGAGGAAATCATCAACAAGAAAATTAAATTTTCCAGAACGAAAGGCCATCAGTGTCTACACTGAAAGGACTTTAGAGTGCCCATTACAATGAATGAATGTTCAAAGCTCTAGAGACAAAAGAAAGACTCTACAACTCTCTAGAGCAGTGGTTCTCAACCTTCCTAATGCCGCAACCCTTTAATACAGTTCCTCATGTTGTGGTGACCCTCAACCATAAAATTATTTTTGTTGCTACTTCATAAGTGTAATTTTGCTACTTTTATGAATTGTAATGTAAATATCTGATATGCAGGATGTATTTTCATTGTTACAAATTGAACATAATTAAAGCATAGTGATTAATCACAAAAACAATGTGTAGTTATATATGTGTTTTCCGATGGTCTTAGGCGACCCCTGTGAAAGGGTCGTTCAACCCCCAAGGGGTCGTGACCCACAGGTTGAGAACTGCTGTTCTAGAGGCTGGAGGGTATGTCAGATGGTCACATACAAAGAATCAGGAGTCAGAGCAGCTACATACTTCTCAACAACTTTAGAAGCCAGAATTCAATGACTTCAAAATTCAGAAAGAAAATTATTTCCTACCTTTAATTCTCTACCCAAACGAACTACTAATCAATCCTATATTATTCAAACTGTGAGAAGTGCTCACAATAAACACTGGGACACAGGACTTGAGCAGCAAAGCAAGGCATTTATTCATGAGTCTGCAGAGTCAGGCGCACCCTCAGCCAGGAGAATGTGTGCGCCAAGTAGACAAAGAAAACTTTTTATAGTAATGTGATTACCTGCCCCTCCCTAATGCTATTAGCTCCCCCACCTTCCTCCTTCTCTGGAGTTACAGTCTAACACGATTATCTAAATGCCCCTATTGTGATTTGTAAATATGCCACTACTGTCAACTCCCTTCTCCCATTTTCCCTTTGTCTGGTGATGACTATCTTTCTACTGGTTTGGGAGTCACTATTTCCTTGTTTCTTACAATTCTCCCTGTCTTCCCTTGGGAAATTGACTACTCAAACCATTCTATTTATCTCTTCAAATCTAAGGAGGATTTCTCAACTTTCTTCCTCATAGTTGGGATTCCCTTTGGCCTCCAGGAGGAGGAGATATGAAAAGATGCTGGCATTTGTTTAGTTAATGCAGTCTCAATTAGTCTCTGAACTAAACCTCTGATGCATGGAATAATAATAATACAGCAGCCTAAAGCGGTAAGGACACCTGCTACTACTATGAGGGAGAGGAGACAATAGCTGACATGATCATTCCTTTCCAATTGCCAAACCAGTTTTCTAACCATCCTATTATAGGACTGTTGATTCCTGAGTTTTCTGCTAGTTCATTTGTTAGGGTGGTCAATCCTTGTAGAGCCTTAGTAATAGTCCCATCAGGAGCTGTATTATTGGGGATAAAAGTGCAACACTGTCCCCTGAGCATTACACATACACCTCCTTTTTCTGCTAGCATCATATCATCCTATTCTCCCAAGTCATTCGACTGGTGGCATCTGACTATTGAGCTATTTCTTCTATAACATCTCTGGTATAATAAATAAATTTCTTGTTGACTGTAATAAATATAGTTTACCCAATTAATACTATTATTAACTGTTGACCACCAGAAGAGGACTTACTCAGACCCTGCCATTATTTGGTTCCTAGCCTTAAACTCATCTGGAACTCCTTTAGGAACCCCAGTGACATTGACACAGATGTGAGGATCGAACGATCCACCAGGAGCTGTTGACCTCTTTTTCGTCACCATTTTATAGTCAAAATCCCTCCCATCTCCTTGAGGCCTTGGAAGAACCAAAACCATTTGTATAACTAAGATTCTAGCTACCAGCCATAGCTATACAAAGATATCTTGAAGGCTGTCCTCTTCCCCCATCCTTCAACAACAGGCTCTTGGGAATTTGGGGGGACCTTACTCTGTAACAATTCCCTCTCTCAGACTCAAGACTCTTTATAATCTTATAGAGAACAATGGGTGAAAGTCTCATGCTCTTCTAGCTGTTTCAAGCTGGACATGGCCATCGTCCTAGCTACCCTTGGGTCTAGATATCCCTAATAGAGTGGGAGTGAGGAGGGGAGGGTGGCCTTCCCATATGGGGAAGGATTTTGTAAAGTCCAAGACAGTTGGTTGTTCCCAGGCAGTGGCATGCTTGTCATATTCCAACCACTTAGTTCAGCCAAACCATTGAGTCTCAGGAGACGGTGATGCAGATGGGCTTCTCAAGTGAGGCCTATACGTACAGACAATTACTCAGGTAATGAGATTATAGACTTATGCCCTATGCAAACAGAAGGAAGAATATACATGTTAATTCACACAACATAACCCACAAACCAGTCTCTGAATCTATAAGACTGTAGAGACATTCAGACACAGGGCCTTTGCTGGAATGAAATTTAACAGTGGCAATTTGACAGGTCCTCCTTGCCTGTAGATTGAACATTTTTGATGATTTTACAAACCTAGTTTTAACGTCTAAATGAAAACAAACTTTTAAAGACAATTAATTGCACTAGTTTATAGTCTACCACTGAGCATTGTGATTTTCCTCAAATCATGATTTTTCTCCTTAAGATTACCCTCCTTGTTATTAAAGAGACTGCATTAAGTTAAGTTTTAGTTTAGCCTGTTCATTTGGATAAACACAACAAGAGCAGCAATTGATCACATAAATCTTTTAAGTCTGCTTTGCTGGAACTCACACAAAAAACCTTCAGGCTGACCTTCAGTCTGCCCTCTGGGCACAGAAGTTGAGCCACACACCTGCCATCTGGCCTTGCCTGTAAAACCCATGCTTTTTATAAGTCCTTCCAGTTTTCCATTGTGCCTTAAGGTTCCTCCTAGCCATCTATCAGGGAAGCAACCTTCGTTCCTTCCCTAGAAAGATTGCCATGAACCGCACAACCAACCAGGGTATTAGGTTTTCTCTTCCTTGGCTTTCATTAGCCTTGAAAGTCAACTCCCATTCCTCAGGGCTTTCTGGTAACAACCAGAGCCGAGGCATGCCTCCTTCAGGTAAGACATCCCAGTCAAAGCCTCAGCTGACAAAAACCACCATTAGCAACTGGTCTTATTAGTTTTATGCAAAGGAACCTTATGTCACTTCTTACTTCTTTAGAATGCCAAATACTGGAGGGTTTAGGTAGGGAGAAAAATATAAAGGCGTGAAGGAAAACCCTTGTCCTTCAAAACTGCATTTCCAGCGAAGGGAAAGATGGCAGAGGAGTGAGGAGAGGTTGCGGTTTTAGGCTCTGGAGACCCGTCTGCAGTTTGGGCTAATTGCAGACAGAACATCTCAGTGAGCAGCTGGACATTGGTGGGAGTTGAGCCAAGGCACTGCTGGATTAGAGAAAATCCATCTGGGAACAACCTGTTTAGTGAGGATAGCGGAGAAAAAGGGGACAAAACGGGATTCCTGACTGGGGCGGCTGCCCGACCTGCGGCGGGAAGCACACAAAGGATTTTTGGCGACCACAGGCTGCCCCGGAGAGGAGTCAGGCGGAGAGCAGATCTCTGCCCGCTGGCAGAGACGGGACTCGACCAAGTGGCATTGGCGCTGAAGGACAGGAGACAGCGTGCTGCCGGGCAAGTGAGAACATAATTCTCCTTTATATTTTTCTCTAGTGGATGGTGGAGAGGGGAGGCAAGTTTGGGGGTGGTAGGCCGTTCTGGAGGAGCCCAGGCGCAGAGGCGCGCTCATCCACTCCCCAACCCTACCCTTGGGTCGCGGGGGCGCACACAGGGAAGTGCTCTCATTCACTGGCCCAGGTGCGTGGGGCCGCGAGTCCAGGTGTCCCTCGGTCACTCCCCAACGGACATAAGATCAGTGCCCCTACGGGCACAGGGTGGGCCCACTGAACAGGCAGAGAACCGTGCAGAGACACCCCTAGACAGCTCCCGTGGGCGCAGGGCCCCAGGCCGGAAAGCAGACCACTAGCGCAGGCTCTGTTTGTGCCCGCCCAGACGGGTGAGGGAAGGCGGGCGGCTGCAGCACGGGAACAGCGGGAGGCGGCGACCCACGGACGCTCGCTTCCACTGAGCACAAGTGTCCCCGGCCCTGCCCTAAGAGGCGAGAGACCAACTCCCGGAGCTCGGCTCAGCGGGACTGAGGGCACAGGGCGGCATGCGAGCGCGAAAGAACCTCAGCTCGGGGTCAGTGGGCGCCAATCCCGGGGAAAGCTCTCGGGCCGCCCGCGAGTGCAGGGACACGCGCAGGGGCACCTCAGCGCGAACGCGGAACCGCCGCAGCCCAGCGACAGCAGGAGCCAATCCCAGGGAAACTGCTCGGGCCGCCCGCGCGGGCAGGGACGCTCGCAGGGACACCTCGGCGGGAACGGGGAACCACCGCGGCCCGGCAGCAGTGGGCTCCAACCGCAGGGCAAACTCTTGGGCCGCCCGAGAGCGCAGGGGCTCGCGCGCAAGGGCTCGAGTGCAAGGGCACCTCAACTGGCTCCAGCGGGCAGCAAGGGAGCGCGCCGTGCCGGCAACCGCGGGCGCGCACCATAGCGGCAACCGGGGGCGCACACCAGTCCTGCAAAAAACAAGAACCTCTGACCTGCCACACTAGACCAGCTGCGGACCCAGAAAAAGAAGGCAACACACCAAGGCTAAAACGGAGTAAAAACATCGCTTTTTTTTTCCAAATTTTTTCTCCCAAATTTTTTCTCCCTTGTTCTTTCTTTCTTCTTAATTATTTCTTTTCTTTCCTTCTTTCTTTATTCTTTTCCTGGGGTTTTTTTGGGTGGTTTTTGGGGGGTATATATATATTTTTTTTTCAATTTTATTTCTCTCTTTTTTCTTTCTTTCTTTCTTTCTTCTTTATTCGTTCTTTTCTATCTTTCTTTGTTCCTTTCTTTCTTCCCTTTTGGGGTTTTTTTGGGGGGGGGTTGTGGTAAATTTTTTTATTTTCTTCTCTTTCTCTCTTTCTTCTTTTCTTTCTTCTATTTTCTTGGGGATTTTTTGGGGGGGTGTTTTTCCTTCACCTCTTCCAATAATAACAAACTTTATCTCTAACGTGTTGCATATAACCTCTCCTTCTCATCCTTTCTCTTCAATCGTTGTTTATTCATTTGTGTGTCTAGCTTAGCCCCCCTATCACTCTAAATAATATAATATAATTACTATATAAACCCAAATACAATACAATCCCACTTTCTTACTATATTATGTATTTTTCTATCCTTTTCTTCTATTTTTATTAACATACAATGTAAATATTACTAACTGGCTTGCACAGTCTCAAATATTATTAATCTATCACCCCCTCTATCAAAAATTATATTTTTCCTCCCCCAAAACAACTCTTATCTATTCTTCTTATAGTAGAAAAGCTCTAATCTCTTTACATTTATATTAATACGGGCTAGTTGGCTAACGATAGCAGGATAGAGTGGGGGATACTTTTTGAGGGTGTGGGTCTCCTGCCTGGGCTGTGTGTTTATGTCTTTAACAGCATATCCACAAAAGAACTCAAGACAAAGCGGATAGAGTGATTCTCAACCAACTAGCCAGAAGGAAGATCCTATCAAAGAACATCTGAAATATAACCGAACAGCATAAACAAACGACATAAAGGGTAACTCAAGAACATCAGGCTCAGGATATCAAAGAGACTGCACCACTGAAACTCCCAGACCTTCGATAAAGAATATTACACCACAAAGGAGGGAAGTCAAAGTAGACTACCCCCCCCCAAAAAATAATAATAAATAAATAAATGAAAACAAAAAGAATCCAACATGGTAAGACGCAAAAATAACCCCTCAATGAAAAGAAAAGAGGAATCCTCAGAAAGAGAGATAGATGAAATAGACATAGCCCAAATGTCAGACATGGAATTCAAAACAATGGTGGTAAAGAAGCTCAATATACTCGACATCCTTAAAATCAACTATGACAACCTTCAAGGAAGTTACCAGCAGCTCCAAGAAAATTACAGGGAACTTGCAGAGAACTACACCAGCATAAAAAAAGACATAGAAATTGTTAACAAGAACCAGGAAGAACTTAAGAATACAATCTCTGAACTGAAAAACACAGTAGAATCAGTCAAAAGCAGACTAAATGAAGCAGAGGATCGGATTAGTGAGTTAGAAGATAATGTAGAGAAAAACTCCCAGACAATACAGCAAAATGAAAAACGATTGAAAAAATATGAACAAGATGTAAGGGAATTACAGGATAGCATTAGAAAAAATAATTTAAGGATCATCGGAATACGAGAGGGAGAAGAAAAGGAACATGGAATTGAAAATCTGATAGGAGAAATAGTGACAGAAAATTTTCCGAACCTGATGAGAGAAAAAGCTATGCAAGTCCAAGAAGCACTGAGAGTTCCAATCAAGAGGAACCCCCCAAAACCCACTCCAAGGCACATCATAGTTAAAATGGCAACATTCCAAGACAAAGAGAGAATCCTAAAAGCAGCAAGAGAAAAGCAGCAAATAACATACAAGGGAGCTCCGATAAGGCTATCAACTGATTTCTCAACAGAAACATTACAAGTCAGAAGGGAATGGTCATAAATATTTCAAGCAATGAAAAACAAAGGCCTACAACCAAGAATACTCTACCCAGCAAGACTCTCATTCAAAATAGAAGGTGAAATAAGGAGTTTCTCAGACAAAGGAAGACTGAGAGAATACATCTCCACCAAACCAGCATTGCAAGAGATGCTAAAGGGAGTGTTCTAAGAAAAAAGAAGGAAAAAACAAGAGAGGAGAGGAACAGAGGTACAAAGGGAAATGAATAAATACACGTCAATAATAACCTTAAATGTAAATGGATTAAATGGTCCAATTAAAAGACATAGGGTAACAGAATGGATTAGAAAACAGGATCCACATATTTGCTGTCTACAAGAAACACACCTCAAAACAAAAGATTTACACAGACTGAAAGTAAAGGGATATAAAAAAATATTCCAAGCAAACGGACCAGAAAAAAAAGCCGGGGTAGCAGTTCTCATATCAGACAAAATGGATTTCAAAGCAAGGACAATAAAAAGAGACAAATAAGGACATTTCATAATACTTAAAGGAACAATCCATCAAGAAGATATGACTTTGATAAACATATATGCACCCAACATAGGAGCACCCAAATACATAAAGCAAATACTAGAAGACCACAAAAAGGATATCAACAACAACACACTCATAGTAGGGGACTTCAACACTCCATTATCAACAATAGACAGATCATCAAAGCAAAGAAACACCAAGGATATACAGGCATTGAACAACACACTAAACCACATGGATCTAACTGATATATATAGAACTTTTCACCCCAAAGAAGCAAAATATACATTCTTTTCAAGTGCACATGAGACATTTTCAAAGATAGACCACATGATAGGTCACAAAACAAGCCTCAACAAATTCAAGAAACTTGAAATCATATCAAGCATCTTTTCAGATCACAATGCCTTGAAACTAGAAATCAACCTCAGAAAAAAAAAAAATCAAAGACACCCAAACTCATGGAGATTGAATAACATGTTATTAAATAATGAATGGGTTAACAATGACATCAAAGAAGAAATCAAGAAATTTCTAGAAACTAATGATAATGAGCACACAACAACCGAAAACCTGTGGGACACAGCAAAAGCAGTCCTGAGAGGGAAGTTTATAGCAATACAGGCATATCTGAAAAGGCTAGAAGAATCTCAAATAAAAAACCTAACCACAATGCTACAAGAACTAGAACAACAACAACAAACAAAGCCTAGGGCAAAAAGAAGGAATGAAATCATCAAGATCAGAGCAGAACTAAATGACATAGAGACTAAACAAACAATCCAAAAGATCAACAAAACTAGGAGCTGGTTCTTCGAAAAAATCAACAAAATCGACAAGCCTCTAGCCACTCTAATCAAGAAAAAAAGAGAGAAGACACAAATAAACAAAATCAGAAATGAAAGAGGAGAAATCACGACTGATACCTCAGAAATACAAATGATAGTTAGAAATTACTTCAGACAACTGTATGACAAGAAATTTGACAATCTAGAAGAAATGGACAAATTTCTAGAAACATACAACCTTCCAAAACTGAATCAAGAAGAAGTGGAAAGTCTCAACAAACCAATAACAAAAAAGGAAACTGAAACAGTAATGCAAAATCTCCCGGCACACAAAAGCCCTGGACCAGATGGCTTCACAGGCGAATTCTACAAAACATTCAGGGAAAAACTAACTCCTATCCTCCTCAAACTGTTCCAAAAAATCCAAGAAGAGGGGAAAATCCCAAACTCTTTCTATGAAGCCAGTATTATCCTAATCCCCAAACCAGGTCAAGACACAACAAAGAAAGAAAACTACAGGCCAATATCACTGATGAACATCGATGCTAAAATCCTCAATAAAATATTGACAAACAGGATCCAGCAATACATCAAAAAGATCATACATCATGATCAAGTGGGCTTCATTCCAGGGATGCAAGGATAGTTTAATATTCACATATCAATAAATATAATACATCACCTAAACAGAATGAAAGACAAAAATCACTTGATCATTTCCATAGATGCAGAAAAAGCATTTGATAAAGTACAACACCCATTTATGATGAAAACACTCAACAAAATGGGAATAAAGGGAGCATATCTTAACATAATTAAGGCTATATATGAGAAGCCTGAAGCCAACATCATACTCAATGGAGAAAAACTGAAAGCATTCCCCCTGAACTCAGGAACTAGACAAGGTTGTCCACTCTCTCCACTCCTTTTCAACATAGTGTTGGAAGTCCTAGCCACAGCAATCAGACAAGAAAAAGAAATAAAAGGCATCCAAATTGGGAAAAAGGAAGTAAAACTTTCATTATATGCAGATGACATGATAGTATACCTAGAAAATCCTATAAACTCCACTAAAAGACTACTCGATATAATAAGTGAATTTGGCAAAATCGCAGGGTACAAAATAAATATACAGAAATCTAAGGCATTTCTGTACACCAACAATAAAATAGCAGAAACAGAGACAAAAAAGAAAATACCATTTACTATAGCAACAAGAAATATAAAGTACGTAGGAGTAAACTTAACCAAAGAGATAAAAGACCTGTACTCTGAAAATTACATAACATTGAAGAAAGAAATTAAGGAAGAAACAAATAAATGGAAGCAAATACCATGTTCTTGGATGGGAAGAATCAACATCATCAAAATGGCCATACTACCCAAAGCAATTTACAGATTCAATGCAATCCCTATTAAAATACCAATGACATATTTCACAGACCTAGAACAAATACTCCATAAATTCATATGGAACCAAAAAAGACCCCGAATAGCAAAAGCAATCTTGAGACAGAAGAACACAGCAGGAAGAATCACAACACCAGATATCAAACAATACTACAAAGCCACTGTAATCAAAACAGTCTGGTACTGGCATAAGAACAGACATATAGATCAGTGGAACAGAATAGAGAGTCCAGAAATAAACCCAGGCCTCTATGGTCAACTAATCTTTGATAAAGGAGGAAGGAACATAACATGGAGTGAGAAGAGCCTCTTTAACAAATGGTGCTGGGAGAACTGGATAGGGACCTGCAAAAAAATGAAACTAGACCACCAACTTACACCACACACAAGAATAAACTCAAGATGGATCAAAGACTTAAATGTAAGCCGTGACACCATAAAAGTCCTAGAGGAAAACATAGGCAAGAAAATATCAGATATCTCACGTAACAATCTCTTCACGGATACATCTCCTAAAGCAAGAGAAATAAAGGAAAAAATAAATAAATGGGATTACATCAAACTGAAGAGTTTCTGCTCAGCAAAAGAAAACATCAGCAAGATGAAAAGGAAACCAACCATATGGGAAAACATATTTGCCAATGACATCACAGACAGGGGACTGATTTCCAAAATATATAAAGAGCTGATACGACTCAACATCAAGAAAACAAACAACCCAATTAAAAAATGGGCAAGGGACCTGAACAAACACTTCTCCGAAGAGGACATACAGAAGGTCCATAGACACATGAAAAAATGCTCAACATCATTAGCCATCAGGGAGATGCAAATAAAAACCACAATGAGATACCATTTTACACCAGTCAGAATGGCCATCATCAACAAATCAACAAGCAACAAGTGCTGGCGAGGATGTGGAGAAACGGGAACCCTACTGCACTGTTGGTGGGAATGCAGACTGGTGCAGCCACTATGGAGAACAGTATGGAATTACCTCAAAAGATTAAAAATGGAACTGCCTTTTGAACCAGCGACTCCACTACTAGGATTATACCAGAAGAATCTTGAAACACCAATTCAAAAGAACTTATGCACTCCTATGTTCATTGCAGCACTGTTTACAATAGCTAAGTGCTGGAAACAACCTAAGTGCCCATCTGTAGATGAGTGGATCAAAAAACTGTGGCACATTTACACAATGGAATACTATGCAGCAGAAAGAAAGAAGGAACTCCTGCCATTTGTAACAACATGGATGGAACTAGAGAGAATTATGCTTAGTGAAATAAGCCAGGCAAAGAAAGAAAAATACCATATGATATTACCTAATACAGGAAACTAAAGAACAACACAAACAAAGGAACTAAATAGAACAAAGAGCAGAATAGCAGTCAATAGGGGGGAGGGGAGAGGGAGAGAAAGGGAATAAGTAAGGGAAGGGTTTAGTCAAAGAACCCGTATAAAAGACTCATGGACATGGACAACGGGGAGGGATATGATTGCGGGAGAGGGGGTGGGTTGGGTGGGGGAGAGAAATTAGGGGAAAAAGGGACAACTGTAATTGAAAAACCAAAAAAAAAAAAAAAACAAAAAAACAAAAAAACTGCATTTCCATGCTTTATATCTTCCATTACTAAAACCATACAATTTCTTTTCAAAATCTTTATTAACTTCTAACAAACCTTTTCATTTCCATGCCTTACACTTCCCCCGGTTCCCTTTCTTTCATGCGAAGTTTTAAATTTCCCTGGAAAACCTCAATTTTTCCTTTCAGAGCATAAACAGAGCAATAATTCAAAACACAGATAGCTAGGCCCTCTCTCTCCAGTATGCCCACTGACCTCCTAGAGAGACATGCCCTTGGCAGAGACATGTTCACTTGCCCAGGCTATAGCACTCAGCGTCCCTGAATGACCCTTCCTGGGTCCTGGGTGGCAAAAGGAATTTTCACCGACCAGTTTACAGCCAACCTTTCCGAGGTCTCATTGGTCAAAACAGATACAGAGAATTCCACAGCAGAACAGACGAAGGTACGCTTTTATAAAATCAGAACACAAGCAGCTGAGGTTTCCTTTTCCCAGGTTTAAAACTTCCATAATTTTCCTTTTTATCATTACAACTTTCCTCAGACCTTCTGCAACATTCACAAACTTTCTAAAAACCCTTTACTTCTTTAGATTTTACCATAACATGCTTCCTATCCTTGTTCTTTTTCACACCGTGAAGGACTGTACTCAAACTCAGTATCTGGCAGCTAACAGTTCCTAGATTTGCAGAGATATCCTACAGCATTTTGAAGTTCCTGCTTCTCCTCCTCTCTTCTAACATACACTTTCTGAGCGTTCCTGAGGAGTTTTTCAATTGTTCTATCTGGCCCATTCATCTTACCTTCCGCAATTTCTTACAAATATCTGGTCAGTTTCTGTTACAACGGTGACTTTTAAGCGTCCTTGTCCTACAGCATTCTCTGGATTTAGACCAGAATACTTCCTCATCTGGTCCCTGAGCTTCTGTAGGAATGCTGATGGAGCTGTATCTCGAATGTCTTGGAGACATTGTATGCTTGGGGAACGGACTCGTTGATTCCCCTGATGATGAGGCTCCTAAGTTCTCTCATCTGAGCCCTATCCTCCAGCCTATTATCCCATTCAGGGTCTATACTGGGAAACTTTTGTTAGGCCGGGACAATTCCCTGACGGGGAGGATGTTCCCCTTCCCATATCCTGTCTGATCATTCCCCTCTCTTCCCCACTGAAGATGTCTAGTATAGACATTAATTCTGCCCACATGTATATGCAGGGTCCAAGGAACTGATCTAATTGTTCTGCCAATCCAAAGGGGTCCTCTACCAAGCGCTTCATATTGCGCTTGAAGTTTCTAACTTCAGTGCTTGTTGAAGGAGCATTTGACATATCCAGTTTGTCCTGGGCCCATGGAGACCTCCCTAAGGAGAAACATCGGCTGCTCTGAGGGAATGGGGAAGTTCTTTAGGTCTTGCTTACATTGTTCTAATTCCTTTTTTAATCTAGAATAAGTTCCCACCGGTGCCATAGGTGTCATGGGGGCGGATACTGGTGGGGTATCTGCTAGGTGTTCCTGGACTCTTACATCTGTACTGCCTATCCGCGGTGCCTTTGTTCAGTTGGCTGCCAGCTGGCCAGAGCTGTAAGGTGGCGGGAGACAAGACAGATGGTCCCAGGCTTTGTCTTTTTCTTTGTTTGTTTGTTTACAGGGAAAGAGACCTGTAGACCTGCTGGTAGGTTGCAACCAGAAGAGAGCATATTCCTTCTCTTCCTTAGAAGCTGATGCCTGATCACTCACATATAAGACCAGGGCTTGACAAACCCAACAATCATCAGACCCAAACTGGGGCCAGAAGACACATTTCCCCTTAATGGGTTCCTTTGGCCAAAGGAGACAAAATATTCTACCATTGTCTGTTTTTTCTTACTTTTGGTCCGGGGATCCTCTCCCCAGTGCTCTTAACATTCTCCCTAATGGACTGTTGGGTGGAATGTCTATGGGGCCTTCCTTGGCCCCACCCCTTTTAACTTTCCTAGGCCTAAAATTTCTATTTCCCATCCTCAGCTGATTCCTGTGGCTGAATCTGGTTGTGTTCTCAACTTCCTTTACCAGAGATTTATTGAACACAGACCCCATGAGCTCAATCCCCCTATACCGGAGAATTTCTACCCATGCCCTGTATACTCAACCTCCCTTACTGGAAGTTTCTTGTATACAGTCCTGTGTGCTCAACCCTCTTACCAGAGACTTTGCACACAGCCCGAGATGTTTCGTCCATCTCTGGCCATTTTCCTCATGGGAGAACGGAACCGCGGATTGGGACTCCGCACTCACTTTGTGTCTTGAGACACGTGCCAGCCACACACACAATCAGCTTCCTGAGGATGCCCAACCACCAACGCAGTACTTAAGTACAATTTTCTTACCTTGGCCCGTGCACAAGGTTGCCTGGTTGCTGCGGTGTTTGCTCTTGTTTCCCCCTTGCGTCGATCTACTGCTGTCCCAACTAGAAGTCTCGGGTTGTTTCCAGACACTGTGAGGAGTGTGGGCCCTGGGTCAAGCAAGCCACCCAAAAGCGGGTAGGACACATCTCCTCGCCTCGGCTCAGAGCCCCTTCCAACACACAGGCAGAGGAACCCGGACGAGCCCCCAAATTGTAAGAAATGCTCACAATAAACACCGGGACACAGGACTTGAGCAGCAGAGTGAGGCGTTTATTCACGACTCTGCAGAGTTGGGCGCACCCTCAGCCAGGAAAATGTGTGCGCCAAGTAGACAAAGACAACTGGTTTATCGTAATGCGATTAGCTCCCCCACCCCTTTCCTTCTCCCCCATTTCTCCATTACTGGTCACTCCGGAGTTACAATCTAATGTGATTACCTAAATGCCCCTATTGTGATTTATAAATATGCCACCACTGTCAACTCCCTTCTCCCATTTTCCCTTTGTCTGGTGATGGCTATCTTTCTACTGGTTTGGGAGTCACTATTTCCTTGTATCTTACAAAACGATAGCAATTTTAGAAATCCAAGTATTCAAAAGTTTTTATTTTGAAGAAACCTGTCCTTGAATATTCTAAGAACTATGTGTGGTGTCAGATGGGTGCAAGATTTATTGGGATGAACATTTAGTAAGTTATGTAGTGTCTAATCACTGGAGTATACATGTGACCCTAATATAATAATGTACATAAACTATAATTGAAAAACAAAAATGGGTGTCTTCTGGTCAAGATGTAAGCCTAGACAGACATGCTGCATCTCCCTCCACAACTAAGAAGGAATACAACTACCTCAAAACTAGAGACAACCAGAAGTTCCAGAAAATCAAGCTGCATGGAAGTCCAACAAACAAAGATATAAAGAAGAAATACTCATCAAGACAGGTAGGAGGGGTGGAGCCAGGGTGGAAAGGATGCGGTGTGGTGGTGGCAGCAGTGGCAGCAGCGGTGGCAGCAGCGGCAGCAGTGGTAGTGACAGGCTGGCAGAAACCGCAATCAAACATTTTAAAAAGTCCAGAGGATCACCCGGGGAGTACTCCCAGCACCAGACCAGACAACACAGCTCACAGTTCCAGCCCTGGGGACAATAAAGCCTCATTGCTTCTGACTGCAAACCAGTGGAGGTTGGAATGGAGGCAGAAATTGCCAGTCTCTCAGCAGAATCCGCCTGTTTAAAGGGCCCCCATGGTCCTAGAACATCTGCAGACCCACCCACTCTGGGAACAACAGCCAGGGCAAGTGCTAGAGAGGCACCAGGCTCATATGGAAGTGGGAGAAGTGCCTGGAAAGGACGAGTGCTAAGCAAGCAGCATTGTTCCCTCTCAAACCCCTCCCCATACACAGTGCCACAACGTGGTGAAATGAGTCACTCTGTACTGACAAATACCTAAGGCTCTGCCCCTTACAACATAACAGGTGTGACAGCTCTACCTAAGACACAGGGGCAAACAAACACAGAAGTCTGTCAAGATGAGGAGACAGAGAAGTATGGCCCAAAAGAGGGGATGGATCAAGGTTCCAGTGGGAGAACTAAGCGACAAGGAAGTAGCCAACCTAACAGATGAAGAGTTCAAAACACTGGTGATAAAGATGCTCACAGACTTGACAGATATGCTTAAGAATTGCAAATGCATAATGGAAGAACTGAAGGCTCTGCTAAATGAAACGAAGGAAAATCCACACAAAACCAATGGTGAAGGGAAGAAAACTGGGTTGGAGTGCTGGCTCGTAGACCCAAGGTCGTGGGTTCTATTTCCAGTTAGGGCATGGGGGATTGGGAAGTGTACAAGAAGGCAACCAGTTGATGTTTCTCTCTCTCTCTCTCTCCCATCTTCTCTCTCTAAAAGCAATGAAAAAAATGTCCTTGAGGATTAAGAAAAAAAGAAAATGGTTACCTAAAAGTGGTGGGTAGAGATAGTATGAAGGTAAAAAAGCAGGGAGCAAGACTTCTCCGAAAGTACCTTTTAATATAGTTTTGCATTTTGAACCATGTGAATATATTTTTGAAAAGTTAAATCAAATGAAAGGGATGGAGGGGGTGGCTACATAGAGGCTGAAGCAAGCCTAAAATGCAAGTTTCAGAGTGCTAGCATCACATGGCATCCAATGTTATCTTGCAGATTACATGTTGACATGCAGCTCTTCAGTGGGCTCTTGATATATCTTGAGGAGTAGATGCAGACAGTCTTAAAGAAAAAATTTAATTCATGGACTACGAGTCTCGTCTGACTTAAAATGGTATATTACAGGGTGATTTGTAGGCTGATCAATACTTAAAAACTATCTAGGTTTTGTATATAGTATATTTTAAACCTTTGGTATTTTCTAGTTTTTCTTTTTTACTGAAATTTTTGATGTATCAGTATTTCATACACTTTTGACCTTGCCACCCCACACCAACGTTTTCAGTACCTTAAACCAGAAAATTTGGTTGATCGTAGATTTGGGTACTGATTTCCATTTTGTAGATATAGAATCGTTTCCATGTGCACACAGCCTCATATTTGCATTTGAGTACACTTAATGAAAGATGACATTTAAATCACATGTAGAAGTTTTCTAAAGATAACATTCTCATCTAGTTCCACTCTGCCAAATGTATTTCTACCACAAAGTGGAGAGCTCCAGTTAATGCTTACCTGTAATTATATATATATATATATATATATGCCTATGAAAGCAGTGTTTTCTTTTTCCACTTTTCCCCCCCTTACTCAATTTAATAGATGCTGTATATGAGCATTTTTGGAAGTAGGTGTGGCTCAGAGCAATGCTGTGTTAATCATACCTTTAATCAACTGAATTCATCATACACTTACACACATTCATGGTAATAACTTACATATCTAGGAGTATGATGTTGGGAGGAGGTAAATACTGGGTTGGCCGAAGTTTGTTAGGACTTTTTTTCTGTAAGATGGCTCTAGTAGCTCTTAGTTGTTTTTAACTTCATTCAAAACTATTTTGTTAGATTGTATAGTGACAGCTGTCATATCAGCGTGCATTTTTAAAAAAAAACATCAAAATTGGTGAGTTTTTGTGTAGCCATTTTAATATTCAGGATGGAAGAAAATACGTTTTTGGCATATTATGATTTTAAGAAAGGTAAAAATGCAACTGAAATGCAAAAAAAGATATGTGCAGTGTATGGAGAAGGTGCTGTGACTGTGATTGAACATGTCAAAGGTGGTTTGCTAAGTTTTGTACTGGAGATGTCTCACTGGACAATGCTCAATAGTCAGGTAGACCAGTTTGCTGATAGCGATCAAATTGAGACATTGAAAACAATCAACGTTACACCACATAGGAGATAGCTGGCATACTCATAATATCCAAATCAATTAAGTTATTGGTGAAAGTGAAAAATGTGTCTCTTACTTTATGGAAAAAAGTAAACGGACTTTTTGGCCAACCCAACGCTAATCCCAAAATGCTTTCTCTGAAGACCAGATTAAACACTATGCCATACATTCCAACTTGCCCAGGAGGGCCCCATTTTTTGGTTGTTACCCCTTCTAATTACTAATAGTGTCCCCTTTTGATCTCAAAGGGGTTCTGGTTTGGACTATAAAAGATATGACCAGTATAATTATAGATTCTCAAATTTAAAGACACCTTTCTCTTAAATACTTGAAAAGATTCTTTAAAACATGACTGCAGAGTAAGCACTAATTCCTATTTCTCTGTAGGAGGTAGAACAGCACTTGCTCTGAAGTTGATCACCACGATTAAAATCTTAGCTTCAACAATTGATAACTGCAAATCTTGGGCAAGTTGCATGATCTCTTTTCCTCAATTTACTTATCTGTAAGATGGGGATAAAAGACCTTCTCCCATTGTCCTTTACAAGATTACAAAGGGTCCTAATATTTGAGAGGGGGGGGGATAGTTAATTTTTATGAACCAGGGGTATAGACTTGGGGGGGATTGCTGGGGGAGGGGGGTGCTGGGTGGAGGGGAACAAGGGAGAGAAAATTGGAACTGTTGTAACAATATAATCAATAAAAAACATTAAAAAAAAAAGGATAAAAAAAAAAAAAAAAAAGAACAGTACCTAACTCAAAGGGTCACTGTTAGGACTCAAAAGAATGTATATAAAGTACTTAGCACTGTGCTTTGCACAAATAGTTAAGTGGTAGGTGCACCACACTAAAAAACACCGTAACTAAGTATGTTTTCCTTTCAAAAAACGCATGGGTTTCTTCATGGTATATATAGAACTATTACTGTGTAAAGCACTCCAGGACAATGATACAAAATGTTTAAAATTGGTAATCTGTTTGCTATTCACCAAAAAACCAACATAATTTCATATCCGAGGCTCCGGAGAGCCCAAAGTGACCCCAACTTCCTCAAATTCAATGCGTTTCTCCATCCATGGTAATCAGATTGTTGCTCCACTGAGGGTGCCTTAGCAAATAAATGTCACCAATCACCTTGTACCCAGCCAAAAGAATCCCTTTAACCCTCATTTTCAGTGCATGATGTGGCTGTTTTCAAGAGCTCTAGGTTGTGTAACATCATCCAAAGCTGGTTTCTTTCAGCTTTCTCCTCCTTCGCAATCTCCTCTCCTCTTTATGCTGGTGTGATCTCTCTTTACCACAGCTCCTTGTATCATTTTATGTCCTCTGGCTCTAAGCACAACCTTAATGAACAGCTAGATACATGGTTCTGGTCCATGCCTCTCCTAATTCCAACTACTTAAGATACCCTACAAGCAATTTATCTTCTGCTTCCAGAACTATACTTCTGTATTTCCTATTCTGGTTAGAAGGACCTCCACCCACCTGAAGACATCTAATGGGTTCTGTGGACTTCACCTTTTGTCTTTCATATCCATGCTCTTATTTCCATCCTCACACCACCTTAAGTTCAAGACAAAGTCCTCTCTCCCTTGAATTTCTGTACTTAGAAATATCCCTCAGGAAGCATCTGTATGTCTGTCAAAACCTTGCTTCCAGGCATATCCTCTGTTTAGCGCAAATACATTTTTATAAAAATTTAAAAAAAAAGAAATATCCCTCTGGCAGCCATATGCAGGGTAGATGGTGTGTTAAAGCAGGCAGGAAGACTACTGTAAATTCAATATTGTACTTTTGCATAAATTCCGTGGATGGTTCTGTTAACCACAGCATCAGGTATGAACATCTCTCATGGCAGGAGGCTTTACAACATCAGGGCCTTCCTCCCTGTCCAGTTGTCTTTAAACACTCCACCAACCCTGTAGTCAAAGTTCCCAAATCCTCTTGCTCTGGAAGGTGTGACCATTGATGTAAATTAAACCCTGCTGAAATGCAAGCCCCAATACCACTCACCTTTTATTACCTCTTCTAGGTTTTTGCCTGATACATCACATGAATCTCCCATATTATATGTGTATGAAGGGTAGAAGGCAGGGATCACATCTTATTCAGATTTTAGGAGATGCTAAATAAATATAGACAAGTTGAAAATACACATAATAACTTAAAGATTTAATAACTAGGTTCTGAGAAGCAGATACTTCATTTCGGGTAAACTCATATTATGTGACCTTCAGTTTCAGTTGACCAATTACTAATATATTGAAGGTTCTGTCAATTTACTACTTTGGAAAAGTGATTCAGATTCCTTTTCAAAACGCAAAAGCCAAATTTTTATTGACTTAGCTTAAATAGGTTAAGCAAGTGGAACTGCTATATTGATGGTATAAAATTTCCTATTTAATTGGTGACAATGAGGAAAAAATATGATTTAGTTCCCATTTTCTGGATCAACACTTTTCCCCCCCTAATATTGTAATTAGTTTCTTTGCATAAACAATGTTATGATGAAATCTCTTATTATTAAGGAGCCAGGACTCAGTTTGCTTTAATGGAACTTACCTATACAAGCAGTAAAAAGAAAAAATATTCTACTTTTTCTGAAACCTGAAATTGGAAATTATGAAGGATATTAAATTAATGAAAAGCAGTTTTACATATGCCTTTTTTCACCTAGTTATAATTCAGAGTAATGTTCAGGTGTTTGATTTCTATCTCCTATCCTCTCTATCCATTCAAAGACTAAACTGAACATTATTCTTGACATGCAACTTCCAAACAGGTATCGGTGAAATGCCATTAAATAATTCCTAAATGTCACACAACTTACATTAATCTTGACAATAAACTATCTTGATAAAACCAGAGAAAGACACTGTGTCAGTAAGATAAAGCAGAACTGGTTAAAAAACATTTAAGTATAGCTTTTGCATTCTTATCTTTGTTTCTGGATAGCTGGCTTATAATTCTTATTTGCAAAAATTGTTTGCCTTGAGTTTCTTTAGAAATATTAATGGTTAAATATCCTGAGCAGCACTTAGACAAGTACTCTTGCTTCTTAAGTACAGTAAAAAAAGTACTTGATTAATGCAACCAGCACAGCATTTTAAAAGAATTATAAATTCCTCTTAGTCATACATATAACTTCATTTATAGCATTCTCTATGCTTCTTCACTAAAGCTTCCTGGAAAAATCTTAGAAAGTTATAAAGAACGGAGTAATAAAATGGGAATATGTGCCAAATGCAAGGTACTATTACTATAAAATGAAATACAGTGGTCCCTCTCTATATCGCAGTTCGCTTACTGCGGCCTCACTGTATTGCAGGATTTAAAAATATAAATTATTTATTGCAGATTTTGCGGTACTGTATACGTATGTTGTTAAAAGTTATGTAGGTTTAAGAGTGTAGAATATGTTTAAGAACATAAGTAGTGTTTATAAAAGTGTGGAAAAGGTTAATAAGGGACTGGGAATAGTTTATAAGTGTGTGGGAAGGGTTTATAAAGCCTTAAAATATAAATAAATACTAAAATAAATGTAAATGTAAGGTTCCTAATTTGCAGATTTTCACCTATCGTGGAGGGTGTGTGTGTGTGTGTGTGTGTGTGTGTGTGGTGTGTGTGTGTGTGTGTGTGTGTGTGTGTCTAGAACGTAGTACCCGTGATAAGTGATGGAATACTGTACTATTGTTAATTAGAAGTGACTTGTTAATGCTAATATAGCTTGCTATATTTTACTAGTGATACGGAATTTGCAGACTAGCACCCCCCCATCATGTCATGCAAAAAACGAAAGCATGAAATTTCAGCATTGCCTAACATTAAAAAATAAGTCTCAATTTATTTGCATTCTAAAATAGAATCCTTTATCTGATTTTTTTCCCCCATATTAAATGCTAAGTGATATGCAGGATTTGTCAAGCCCATATAACATTCCCTTAAGTTCAATCACTATTGGTTTTCTACTATTATACTACATTTTGGCAGCAACTGTTTATTGGTCTGTCATTGCAGTAATTGCAACTTAACAATAAACCAGTCTGACATTTTGGGTGTTGAAGATAGATACCATATATATTTCTTTAAAAATAAGCATACTTTTGTAAGCAATACTTTACAGTAGACACCTCAAAAATCTACCATAGATGTGAAACTTAAAATGAGAAAATTTTAAGTTCTAAATCTATATACATATATATCCAGATTTCTATATATATTATATATACATACATAAGTATATATAAAATATATATAATCAGATTTGAAAAATGAACAAAAACTGGGCACTGTACATAAAATCTTTTTAAAACTCAAACAATAGAAAACTCTTTAAACATTAAACAATTTTAATAAAAGTTTCTGTACAATGCTAAGCAGTTTTATTTACACATAGAAAATGTAATAGGAGTAGTGTTTAAAATTACAGAACTCCTTAAAATTTCAATGGCCGGTAAATCTGGAAAAAATAACAGCATTCCATTCACAAATATTTTCAAGCAATAAATATGTATTTATAAATAGTGTAAATTTACATCAAGATTAGAAACAAAAATCACAAATCTGAAGTTTATTCCTTAGTCTATGTGCAATCCATTATCTTTGTGACTTGGCTGTTAAATTTTTAAACATTTCATTTAGGAACCAAAAGTGTAATAACTGTCATGGTCTCAAAACAAGACAGAAAAACATAAAAGCAGTAAAAAAGTTCCTTACCTAACCTTTTACATTAAAAAAAAAAAAAGGTGACCAAAGAAAGCCTTAAAATTGCTAACTACCTTACAAAGAAATGATCCGCTAGGCTAGTATTTTTTCCAAGGAAAATTCTGAAGGGGAAAAAACGAAAACTAAATCATCAGCTCAGAAACAGACAAATATAAAAGAGGTTGTCTTCAAGTCAGTAGTCTGTTTGATGTTGCCAGTTTTGTCAGATATATACAAAACATGGAAATTATTATTTTATTTTTCTGAAGTACAGCTGATCAGCTTTGTGAGAGTCCTGGAGTAGGAGCAGTGCTCTCTGTCCAGTTGGTTGACACTCCGCACTTGGAAGGTTGCATAGACACAGTTTTCAGCCAGCAGCCTTACGAGACAGCTACAAAAACCAGTGGTGCAGAACTGGATTACTTCCTGAATAGTAGAAAAGGTTGGTTTAATGTCCATGGAAATATATCAAGATGAGGAAGATGGTAATGGAGGAGCCTAAAAATAAAAGTAAGGTATGTTACTTTGGTATACAAATTGTTAACAGTGTTCCCTAACTCAATGCTGAAAACACAGTCTGCTTATGAAGGTAGGGAAAAAAACAACTCTCAAGAAAGTTCAACAGCCTGAGACATAATGTCAAAGTACAACCTCCTTTACTGCCTGCCACCTAGCCAATTCATAAATTATGTCTGTTTCTATTCATAAAACTAGTGATGTGCTAGAGTAAAATGCTTCCCCCAAACATCTGCCGTTTAAAATTTAAAAATTGTGTGTAATTTGTAAGTATACTTGAATTCCATAAGGTTTTGTAACACAGCAAGAAGTTAAGACCCATCAAATAGTCCCATGAGGTTAATACTTCTGGCAAAGACAAAAATTTAAATAAATGCCATGAGCTCTAAAAGCAGAAGTATATTTAAAAGCAGATTTGCTGATTCATTTTGTTGACACCAATAACCTGTGTGGACACAAAAATTTTATCAACTGATATCAGATGACAAAGAATATGATAGTGTTCAAAAAACAAAAGTTTAAAAAATATAATTATTGTGACATTATTTAGGCTGGTCTCACACAGGAAGAAAAGTGAAAATGAAATATGCTATCTTCATAGGAATAAATTCTTGGAAGTAGAGGGGGCATGGAATGATATGAGTAGTTCCTCATGCAATATCCAACAAACCAAAAGAAAATTTAAATATTTCATTACCTCCTACTTATCAGGTGCAGAACAAATAACACTGCTTCCCTATCCAGCTAACTATGTACTCACATGCTGATTTCACTTACTAATGTAAATTGATCATAGACTTGCATCAGGTCCTCCATCTTGTACTGTTCTAGCACCACAAAATTTTCCAGGTTTCTGCTTGTTTTCCGTGCACAATCTTGGCAATGCACTATGTAGGTCTTTCGAGAAATGCTCTCATTAGTAACAAAAAGCAGATCAAAAACCTCCACCTATTTTATACAAGAGAAAAAGCGACAGTGGTATTTATTTATTGTATTGCTTTAATATAATCATAGAATTCTACTTTACATGAAATTGTGGACAGTTACTTCTAGTTAAGATGGGCACCAAGATATACATAGCTGTGTTTAAGATTCTTTAATGGACCAGATTTATTCTGAACCAAACCCAAAGACATGAGTGGTAATGCATGTTCAGGGCAGTGACCTAAGGGAATGGCATACTCATTATAACCACTGGCAAAAGCCTAATTTAAAAGTTTGATAAAGGTCAGTCTATTTTGTTTTAAATCCAGAACATTTGTATACAATCAGATAAGAGTAATCATCATTTTTCCTTTTACTTCTCATAACAGGACACTATGTACAGTAGTCCTTCTCTCGCAGTTCACTTATCATGGCCTCAACTGTATCGCGGGATTTTTAAAAATATTATATTGAATTATTTATCGCGGATTTTCGCTATATAGCAGGATTTTGTGGTACTGTATACGTATGTTGTTAAGTTACGTACGTTTAAGAGTGTAGAATATGTTTAAGAACATAAGTAGTGTTTATAAAAGTGTGGGAAAGGTTAATAAGGGACTGGGAATGGTTTATAAGTGTGTGGGAAGGGTTTATAAAGTTTTAAAATATATATAAATACTAAAATAAATGTAAGGTTCCTACTTCGTGGATTTTCACCTATTGTGTGTGGGGGGGAGATCTAGAACGCAATACCCTCAGTAAGTGAGGGAATACTGTATAGATATTTGTCTTCCTCTACAGACTGAGCTCCTCAAAGATAAGACTATGTTTACTCACCTTTGCACCTCCAGGGCATATCATAGTGCTTAGTGCTTAGCCAAATCTCAAAACACTTGTCAAATGAATACAATCTGATTTTACAGACGAGGAAACTGACAATTAAGTGATAATAAGTATGTAGCTATAAGCCTATTAAGGAGTATGAGCACAAACAAAAAGTGAACTGAGCTCATGGGTATACCATAATTTTTTAAATAATATCTGCATCTTATACAGGAAGATTGGTGAGTTGCTAAGGTTCAGGCAGGATAAGGAATAACACTGTAGGATAGGAGTCATTCTGAAATACTGAAAAGCTAATACGTTCATCTTCCTGAGGTATAATACACCTAATTAGAATCTATCTAACTTCCCAATGACTTACTTTGACCAGGTGATACATCATTAAAATAGCTGATGGATTAGAGTATTTAAAATAAAAGCCAACATCAGAATTAAGAGAACTTCAAGGTTTGGAATGGTTTGTTAATGCCTCTGGAATATCCTGGAATTTACAGAAAACTCTCATGACTTCATGTCTTCTTTGAAAAGTTATGTCAATCAAAACCCCAGAGTCCACCATGTCTCCCATTATCATCAATGGGCAACAACATGAACCTCATGAGCTAGAAAATGTATGAATATTCTTTCAACCTGTCCCTCACTTCTGCCACTGAAGGAGCTATCTTGTGAATTTTACCTTCTTTTAAAAAATATTTTATTTTAGAGGCGAAGGGAGGAAGAGAGGGAGAGAAACATCAGTGTGTGGTTGCCTCTCATGCATCCCCAGCTGGGGACCTGGCCCACAACCCAGGCATGTGCCCTGACTGGGAATGGAACCGACGACCCTTTGGTTCGCAGGCTGGTGCTCAATCCACTGAGCCACACCAGCCAGGGTGTGAATTCTACCTTCTAAGTAATTTTGAATTCTAGCCTAGGTCTTAAAACAACAACTATTACTTAAGACCACTGCAACAGCTTCCTACCTCCATCTTTTCAAATCACTTCTCTCTTTGAAACACATATCCAAGTTGGTTGCCTGCTCAAAATCTTCTGATGGCTTCAACGACCTCAGAATAAATAGCAAATTCCTTTAAGTCATTTAAAATGCTCTGTAAGCTTCCTACCACCTAGATTTGTAAGTATAATTAGCATAGTGTGTGTTCCAGTCACATTGGACTACTTATCCATTTATGAATAAGCTATTCCATTTCCGATATTGTTATTATACTTCATAACAACTCATTCTACCTCTAATTCTCATCATTTTTTAGCCCTCTGAGGTCAGTCATCCTTAAGTATGGACTCAAATGTTAATACTTTTGTGATCTCTTATGCCAATAACAGATAGGAGAATTTGGTCATTTTTTATACCCTCACTGTTATCATAACAGCAAGACCAATTTCACATTTACAAGTCTCATGTACATTATAATTAGTTGTTTATAATTTGCCTTCTTTGAGTAGAACTGACAGCTCCTGCAGGTACCATTATCTTCCTTATCTCTGCATGTCTTGCAAGCACTGGCTTCGAAAGAATATTGACCAATGTAATGTGAATTGTATCAGAGAGGATTGAACATCGGTCTGCCTAGAGCTATACTGAACTACAACCAGTTTATTAGCATTTGTCTGCTTCTAGACTGTTCACAGTTTAAAATCACAAGACTAAACTTCTTGATGATTATCATCTGTTAAATATCTACCAGATAAATGACTCTGTAGTAGCTACTTTTAGTCAATTCCTATTTTAGTAAAGTAACATTCCATCAGATTAAATTTTAATAGCTAAATAACAAGAAAATAAGATTAAACATGTCAATTTCAGTAAAATGTATTATATAAAATTTTAAATACATTTAAAAAAATAACTAAAGGGAAACCAAAAGTGGAGAGGTAAGGGGCTTTATAAAACAAGGGTGGGTTAAGAACAGTAATTTACCTCACAAATGCTACAATAATGCGCTGGTTCTTCTTTTGTCCGCCCATGCCATATAATCTCTTTTCCTGCAGCAATGAGAGCTTCCCTCAATGTCTGACATTGCTTCAGAGTTCTTAGAAGACAATACCTATTGTGGGGAAAAAAATTATTTGTGACCAGCAACTGAAAATTAAACAATATTTAGCATAAAAGATATACTATTAGAAATAATGCCAAGAGATTTAGTTCCAATATCTGTGACTTTTTCTTCTGTCAATTTCTCAATTTTCTCAGATTTAAAATAAATAAGGTTAATGTTCAGCAATTTTGATAATATTAGATCATTTAAAGTTGAGAATAATTTGTATCCGAATATAAAAATATAATGATCTTAATATATAAAACCTGATTCCTTGCTTAAATATAAGCTGTTAATTTTGGCTCTTATTTGGGCAAGTCAATTAATTAACCTCTTTGGGAATCAATGTGAACCACTATGATTCTAGCAAGGTGGGAAGACACATTATTTCTATCAACACTACCCAGATAATCATAAACAGCATCATCTGTATAGTTGCTTTGTAAACTTTTTTGAGTCTGCAAGTGGAAAACCAAATTGGTTTCACTATAACACTAATGATGAAAAAAAAAAAAAAAAAGAAGACACTGAAATCCTCTATTTTAACTTGAAGATAATATAGTGGAATCTTTCATTTATATTAACACAACTGAACTTTTCTTCTTATAATTTGTACCTTTTCTAAACTCATATATATGATGCTAATGATATAGTGAATTCTCACAATCTGTACTGATTTTCTTACAGGTTTGCTCTCATTACTTGGACTTCTCCGCTAAATTCTCTTCCTCCCCTCTGAATCTTAGTGGCTCAGGTTCTCCCCTTTGAACAAAGAGGTTGGACTAGATGATCTCTAAGGCATTTTTGCCTCTACAATTTGGAGACTGTGAAAATACTCCAAAGAAAACGAAACAGTTTAGCAACTGAGTATAGTTTGAAAGCGAAGGTCTTACTTGTTTTATTCATACTGTCTACTCTTTGCCTATAACAGTGCCTGGCATATAGTAGGTGCTCAATAAACATTTGATTACTGAAAACCTAAAGTTTAGAGTATGGTAACTAATAGCATATTTAATTTCTCTTAATTTATATTTCCTTGTTATTTTATAAGAGACTAAGTTAAAATTACCATCACTTTATAGGAACCCATGTAAATTAAGCCAGGATAAAAGATGACTAAAAATATATGAAGAACTTGTTAACTTATTTAACAAACATAAAACAGTATCAGCCTCACAGCTGTAAGGCAAATCTGTTAAGTATCATATTAAAAGAATGTCTCACTTTGTTCAGCAATTCTTGCACATTTAACTTATTTAGAAACAAAATAATACTTTAGACCATGGTCGCAAATCGTGTGTGTGTGTGTGTGTGTGTGTTAGTTATATACACATGATGGTATGTGTTTGTGAAGGTGTGCCAGGGGAGGTAGCAAATAAAAATTTATATCATGGCAAAAAGAGAGAGAATATAACTCAAGACTATGCCACTAGGTCTTTAATAGTAAGCAGTACACCACTCTTCCCCTTTTCTGTCCCCATGTCCCATACAATTCACTTCTGAAGGCACTGATCTTACTGAACAAGTTAGCCAATCAGGGTTTCAAAATAAGGTCTCTTTCATAGAAAAATAATGCCTAAAACTCTGTAGATACCTCTGGAAGATTGGCAGATTCCACTATGCTCTCATGTGGGAAAACAAGCAAAAATAATAATACAATAAAAATAAATAATGAAAACTAAGGACCAGACAGGAGGCATGGTATTAAGTACTTCACACATTATTATGCTACTTAGGCCTCTCAACAACCCTGTGCAGGAGGCACTATTATCTCCATCTTGCGAATGCAGAGACTAATGCTCAGAAGCTAAATTTGTCTGATGTCATAAAGCTATATCACTTTGACTCTTACACATCTTCTTATTCACTCCCTCTCTTCTCTTTTGAAGACGAAACAAAATCAGTGCAGTCCCCACAATCACGGAGCCCTGGTTCTGTGGAGTATTATTATCCCACTTTTTACTCAGCAAATGAACTTTCAACTCCAATGCTACTGGCTACATTGGCAGTTACATGGCAATTTATAATTTATGGTTAGTTTGGTAGTTTCATCTAGAAAAAGACAATATACTATTTCCCTGAAAACAGGAAAGGGTCAGAGCTAGGGCTGCTAGTAATACTAAGTCATGAATATTCTGTGTCTGAAATCACAGCTCTGGAATTTTTATTCTGTGAGATACTAGAACCTTAGAAAACTGACAGCTCTATTAATCTGATCTGACAATGAATAACCAAACTATAGTTTCCTCCTTGCCCTTAACATTAAAATTGCTTGTTCTTTCCCATTTTCAAAAGGTAGCCATTGGAATACAAAGAGAATTTAGAGAGACAGAGGCTCTACCGAAGTCCACAGCAATGAGCAGGTCCTAAAAAAATAGTATGATTCCATTGAAGGGTAGGGAAATATTTGAAAATACAGAGATTTAGGAAAAGAATTCTAGGGAGATAGGATATAATATTCAAGACTTATCAGTAATCTGTTCTGCTTTGATTAATCCTAGACTTTGATTTTACATGAAGATAATATTTGAGTGTGTCGAAGAGCTAAAAAATAAAGTGTAAAAAAATAACCAAAGGTTTTATTCCCTCTATCATTTGTTTTGCTGAATTTTAATAAATTTACCTTACAGCAATTAAGAATTCATTTGTTAAAAATCATATATTAAATCACTAGCAAAAACTAAATATGCAGAAGATATGCTGTTTTTAATATATGTATTTTAGAAACAGGGTCAGAAATAACTTCAGGAGATAGAGAAGCAGGGAATTCTTTGACTTTTAAGGATCAATGTGGTTTCAGAATCTAACCCATTTTTAGCTGTTTGGATGAAAGACTATCACAAAATGGCAGGGAATAGTAAAGACAGCTCTGGCTTAGAAGACAACCAAGAAAAAGCTGATTGAGGGCTTGGTGTATTTAAGGTTACATAGTAGACTCTAATCTGCTCAAAAACCAACCTGCAAAGATGATAAACCTAAAGAATGGAGTTTTAGAGAATGACTTCACACATGGGATAGAAATGAAAATATACTTAAAATATTAGAATTAAAAAAATAGAAGAGGATAATATGAAGACAAATAATCATGCACAATATATTCATAAATTAGGCAAAAGATAAACAGACATAGTATAACCAAGGATGCTAAGGAGGGAAAGCTCATCTTCAGGTGAGGGGAGGAAGAAATCACAGAAGTTTGCATAAAGAAGTTGTCAATTTAGATGTAAGCAGGAAGGAAAGGCAGGGGAAAGGTACTTTCCAGGCAGAAGAAATGCCATGAGCAAAGACTACTTAGAGAACAAACAACTGTTTTTACAAGATTTAATCTTGGGATGGGTTTCTGGGGCAGGAAAATAAACAAATGAAGCCATCGTGATATTATATCGAAGTTAAGACAACGCTGGGGATTACTCTGACATTGTGAGGACAACTTGACACAAATGTCAGTGTAGAGACAGATGAGACATGGGTTAACTTGATATGGCACTTTAAAAGTCCTTATGGTAACAATCTCAGCCACTAAGAAGTAGATGGTGTAAAAAGATGATATAAAAAGAGGCGCTTTGCCTTGCACAATCCCTCTTACTGAAAGAGCCATGCAAGGAAAAGTAAGCCAACACCTGAGCCCTCATTAACATACTTGCCACCTGTCATTCCAGGGTTGTATTCCCCCTAGGACAACAGTGAGGGTTTAAATGTCAGTAAGACATCTAACAGTTTCATTTAAACCAACCACGTGGCGGAAAACCAAGGTCTCAGTCGATGGCAAAATGAGTATCTTAAGAACTTTAAACTCTCAGGTAGAAAAAACAAGCATTAAAGCAAATATATGTTAAACACGAGAGAGTGGTTTTACAACTTTTAGATCATTTGCTCAATGTTACCACAAAGCATTAGTATTAGTGTATTAGAAGACTCCCTAGGACAACAGCACTAGGATCTATGTTAACTATGGGCTGGTCTTCGTAACCATACCCTCCATTCAATTTATTAGGCCAAATGGCTTTGACTAGTGTTGTAGAACACTTCATTTATCCATTAAAAAATGGGAATTAACAGGAAAAGGTTAATGCTTAACAGTTTGCTTTAATTTCTATTCAACTCTTCTGTGCTTGTGATAAAATGTGCATTATGTAGGCAGGGTAATAATCCATAAGATGTGTGAGAGAAAAACAAAAAATATTGTTAGTTTTGAAAGAAATCTAATCTAGTAGAATGTTCCTAATTTGCCTGATCACAGGACTCATCTAGGTGATCATAAAAGAGATTCCCAGAATCTAAAACTTTTCATTGAGCTTTATATTAACTTGTTAAAAACAAAGTCTAGAAATCTATTTTAGTAAGAGTCTAAGGTGATTATTATAATCAGGCAAGTAAAAACCAGTGCAAACCTCTTCTTTTATAAGTGGTGAAGTTGGAAAAAAGGTCTAAAATTTGTAATATTTCCAATACACTAGCATAATAACCACCTCACAAGTCACCATATTTTTGTAATGAGAGTCTCAGAAAATAAGAGACAAAGCTGTAGGGTAGGTAAGAGCAAAGATTCTAGAGCTAGATGGCCTAGGTTCAAATCCCAGCTCCACACATACTTATTCTCTGTGCCTTCGTTTGTGCAACTATAAAAAGGGAACGCTTAACTTATGGTGCTACCATGAGGACTACATGCCATATAAATGATTGTGATTAGTGTCTGACCGTGATCCATACCTGAACTTGACAAATAAAATGTGTAACCTGAGTTAAAATAATTATATAATTACTAAATCAAAGTTATTTTTTTAATTTGAAAAAATTGTGCGATGAGTGCCAACTGAAGAACATAAAACAAATTATTTCAAAGGAGTTTAGTTTAGATTACATTAAGTCAGAATTTCTCAACCTCAGCACTATTGTTACTTTGCACTGGATAATTGTGTGTGTGTGTGTGTGTGTGTGTGTGTGTGTTGGGGGGGGGACATGGGGAGGGAGCTGTCCTGTACACTGTAGGATTTTTTTAGCTGTATGTCTAGCTTCTACCCACAAAGTATCAGTAGCACCCCTCCCAGTCAAGTCATGACACGGCCATATGTCCCCTGGGGAAGAGGGGGAGGGGAAGCAAAATTGCCAACAGTTGAGAACCACCATACTAGGTCAGTGAATATTAACTTACTTAAAAAACAGGTGATTGAGGCTTCTGTAATATTAATAACAACAACAGCTTACTCTATGCTAAGACCCAAACAATAATCATAAAAGTTATATTAGATAGAATTATTATCCTCATTTTTCAGAAAAAGAAATGAGACTAATAGGTTTGTTTAATAATTTGTCCATGATCCCACAGCTGGTAAATGAAGAATCTAAGATATGAAGGTAAGCTGGACTCCAAATAACTACACAATGCTGCTGTGCCTGTAATATTTCACTGGGGTGTAAAACAGCACAGACTCCAAGACATAAAAAAAAAATTGAAAAGGAAAGGCAAATAACAAATATAGTAATTACACATATAACAAAAGGCACAGGAAAAGCACATAAAGTGTTACTATTGTGAATGATACTTTTAAAAACTGAAAGAGTGCTTTTATAAAATGGTCAAAAAGAATGACAAAATGATACCAGAAATTAAGTTTATGACTTTGTTTATATTGACAAAGAGAACAGACTGATGGTTGCCAGAGAGGAGAGGGTTTGTGGCAAAGACTTATCTGATGACTCCCAATGGGGTTATGTAGGTATTCGTTGTACTTAAGTCTTTCAATAATTTTTATAGTTAAAAAAAATAATAATAAAAAGTGGGGGTGGGGGGATAAAACAAGTTTGGGGGGCATGTAACAATGTATGATATGCAAATTTTATATATTTTAAAGGAGAGTAAGTTATATCAACATAGAAAAACTACCATAGTTCAATGAATTAAAGGAAGAGATCAGCAGCCTTATGTTTATGTCTTTCTTAATTCATTTCTTTGTGTGGGACTGCTCTACTTCAAAAATAGCTAATGAAAGCTCAACAGCTAACAAGTAGGGCATAAACCTGAGAGAAATTTTAGTGTTTTGTCTAAAGAAGGAGAAACTAAGTTTGTTTGCAATATATGGGGAATGTGTAAAAAACATTTTTCACTTAAAAGGTTAAAGGAAATCAAAAGAGGAATTATGCCTTGAGCTCCCACTAAAATTTTCCTAAGGAGTTAGGCTGTGAACTTTTCAAGTCAAGTTCACTGCATTATGAAATGAAAGAAGTAATCAAGATAATGAATATTCTTTTGATTCATTGTAATGTAGGAGGTATCTGGAAGAATGTGAAGTATAAAGATTAGTATCTTTTAGTAAAATAGAATGTACCAATTCGAAGAGATTTACTAAATGACCTATGAAATTGCAGAGCTCTAAAAGACCCAACTTGATTTTGAAAATGCAAAGAAAAAAAGAATGATGTTGACTGGTCTAAATAACCACAAGCAATTCATTCTCAAAATAAGGAGGGACAGTAGGTGACAATAGGAGGTAACATCATTTCCCATTGTTAAATCACTTATTATAAATATAGGCTCATAATTTACTACAATCTTACAAATTTTTCATAAATTTTGCATGAACTCATTTGATGTTGAAACTCGACCTGAGGCTTTTTATAGTTTTCACTTAGCTCATCAGAGTGACTATAGGTTTTACTGCAGAAATTCTAGGATACTGCTACACACCTTGTTGGGAAGGTAAAATATATTGTAAATGCACTTTATCACCTTACTATATCCTAAGAATTCTGAATACCAAAACACATTTGGCCTAATGGGTTTAGGATAAGAAATTATGAAGCTGTAGTACTTTTGTGAAGCCCTTCCTGAATGTTTCCCTCTTTCAGAAGTACGTTCCTCCGTGCTTCCCCATTAAAAAACATTTTATTTATTTATTTTTAGAGAGAGGGGAAGGGAGGAAGAAAGAAGGGGAAAGAAACACTGATCAGTTGTCTCTCAAACACCCCCAACCCAGGACCAAACCGGCAACCCAGGCATGTGTCCTGACCGGGAATCGAATCGGTGACCTTCCAGTTTGCAGAACAACGCCCAACCAACTTAACCACAACAGCTGGGGGCTCCTCACATTTTTTTCAACCAATTTTTCCATCATTATAGTAAAGATCATGTATTTTACTGTTTTGACTATTTTCCCACGAAGTGATCAAATTCGTTTGTCACCTAGCACAATACCCAAGTATCAACTCAGTTCAAAATAAATATTAAACAAATATGAAAGAATGAAAAGAATTGAGTAGAGTTCACTGTATCAGCCGAGTGGATGAGAAGGCACAAGGTAAATTTTGTTTACTTTCATGTTGATTGGGCAGACTGACCACTTAACTGTGAAAACCAAAAAAATCATACACTGTAGATTCACAGTATTTATGAATTAAAAACAATTACTTTCAGGGAGAAAGTTAAGGAAGAGAGAACTGTATTTGTATATCTTCTCCATTCTACTTCTTATATCTCGCTGATATATATACTTTTAAATAACCTATATAATGCATATGTTCAATGTACACTGAATTTATGCTTTACTAGAAGATAATTCAGAGGAGAAAAAAGGTGTAAATGTTACAATGCATATTAAAGAAGGTTTAAAATAGCAAATAGAATTATAAAAATAAATAGAAAATTCAAGCACACATCTCAAGGCAGCATTGGGAAAAATGGATGACAAGGTAAGTGGGGGTCAGATTTCAGGTATAAATGGGAACTTAAAAGAAAGTTTACATTTGTGCCTTAATAGGCATAAAATAGTTGGTTACTGGTGACCCCAGCAAGGGAAGTGACAGGGGCATATTAAAGGTAGAAAGCCACATTGGTATGGATGGTGGAGTGAACAGGGGATGAAGAAAATGACTCAAAGCAGACGGAAGAAATGGTGAGGGAGAACACCATTTCCTTAGAATTGGTACAGTGAGTGCCCTGGCCAGTGTAGCTCAGTTGGTTGAAGGTCACAAGTTTGATTCCCTGTTAGGGCACATACCTAGGTTGTGGGTTTGGTCCCCAGTCAGGGGCATGTACAAGAGGCAACAGATATAAGTCTTCCTCTCCTCCCCTCCCCTCTCCACTCTCTCTAAAATTAGTAAGCATGTCCTTGGATGAGGATTTTTTAAAAAGAATTGGTTTTGCTCACAGAAGCCAGAACAAATCAATACCTTTGTTGGCAGGATGCTAAATTTGAAGACCAAAGCAATGATGTGAATAGTTTTACAGCAAACTTGAGCTTATGAAAAAGACCCTTGTCTCTATTTTCATAACAGTATATTCTCCATGCTCTCTTCTGACCTTTATCTAATTCACCTATTTGCTTTTCTTAAATATTCAATAGATATACTCCCCAGACTGTCCCCAAATCCTCTTCTTCCTCTCAAGGCAATCACAAACCATTAGGTAGAAGACTCCCTAGCCAGTCAACTCTGACTTTGCTCTCTAAGAGTTCTGCATTTCCAACTGTTTCGGTTAAACAGCTCTTTCCAACTATTCTACTGGCTCTTCAAACCTGCACTGCCCCCAAATGAAGTCCTATGGCACTGATACACACAAATGGATTTTACATAAGGCAGATATGGGCTTAAATCCTGTTTCTAAACAAGTGGATGACCTTGGGATGCTGAGAGGAATAAATGAGATAGTTTGGGGAGCACTTTGCTTACTGTTTGGCTAAATACCAAGCTTAATTTATTAACTGGTATTATTACCAAACCATGTAGAACCCAGACTTGAAAAGCCAACATATCTTTGACTCACTCTTCTTTCTCATCCAGAAGCTTATTGTATTTAACTACCAGAAACTAGATATTTATGAAATCAAAATTAGATCATACTAGTTAAAAACCCACCAAAACTTTCTCACCCTACCTCCACATCTTCACCTTTCGCACAACATATCTGCCTCACAAAATACACAGATTTCTCTGACTCCCTGGGCCTGGAAAGAATCCAGTGCATCTGTTGTTGTATTTCTTTCAATATACTTATTTATATGTACAAACTTTTACTTCAAGACAGGACACACACACACACCCCTTCTCAGTGCCTAGCCAAGAGCCTTGGATACAGTTGGTAGTCATTAAGTGAATAAAAGTACAAATGAAAGGAAGTACAAATAAAAGAAAGAGAGCATTGTTAGCTGATGAAAAGTATATTTTCAACAATAGCTGAATGACTATTTTAAAAAGGAAGTTTATAAAGCAAGGCCTATAGGTTTGATGTATGATTAACATTTTCAATCAGTGTGGTAACAAAATGTTTGCTAATCACATCTCATGACAATGGAAGCTGGGTGCAGAACTGTTAATAAGGAATAAAATCAAGACTCAAATGATTGGACATTTTGTAATGCAGGGTAAAAATGGAGTAAGATAAATATGTAAGTGCATTTAGGTTAAAAAAATGTGAGGAAGGTATGAGGAATATCAGTATCACCAGTGATTTTAGGTGAAAAAACACCCAAATTGTGTGTATCCAATTTCAGTAGAACAGCTTTATAACAAAGATGATGCAAATGTCAACACTCAACATTTCAAATATTAAGAAGGAAAATGATAAATTAAAAGGATGTATGGAAAAGGTGACAGAGGTAAGGGAAGTTTAAATCAATGAAGATTAGGTTGGAAGAAGAACAGACTATGATAATGAAGTCTCCATTTCTCCTCTTTCCCCACCACCCAATCTATGAGCAAGTCCTGTGAACTTTATCTCCACCATAGTCCCTAGTTTGATCTCTCTCTCCACCCTGATGGGTAAATGTCTGTCTGGGTCCGTCTGTCCTATTAAAACTGCCTCCTAACTGTTCCCTTTTCTAACCCTGCCCCTTGGAATCCATTCCCTATAAAGCAACCAGATTCATTTTCTTAAAGTTTAAAAATTAGGATCTATCCCTTGTCTGCTTAAAATTCTCTAATGGTAACCTGTAACATCCAGAACTAATACATAAACTTACCATGTCCTGAATGTCCATGTCCAAACAAGTCCAATCTGGTTCCTGTTTACTTAGTTTATTGCCAATTGCCACCCCTCTTTCTTTCTCTCACTCTATCGTCACACTGACCTTTTTGTCCTACAAACATGCAAAAGTTGTTCCCAATTCAGCCTTCATTTGTTCCCTGGGCCTGAAATGTTCTACTCCTAGATCTTTGCATATTTAAGTTCTAAACACAAAACTCATCTTCTCAGATACCTTCCCCGATCACTTTAGAAGAAGCAGCTCTTACCACACCCCCAACCCAAATATTATGTATTTTACCTTATTCATAGTACTTATCAGTAATTTAATTATCTACCTGGAGATCTCTCTGTCTTGTTCCACCAGAAATTAAGTCCCCTGAGGGAAGGGATTTTAACTTTCACTCCAGTACATCTATCATTAGTGCCCAGAAGAGTGTTTGGCATAGAGCTGCTTCTCAAACACTTGTTGAATGGGATTTATTCTACATAAATCCCAAATATACTGGGGAAATTGGGACCAAATGTCAAGTAGATTTTAGGCCAATTTGCAAAGAATCTTCAAGAATTATAGTGAAGTAATGAAAACGTTCAAGACATTGTTGGATGACCACAAGTTATGAAAACTATACAAGGGATTACTGCATTAAATAGGACCTTAATAACTTTTAAATGACCTTTAAAATCCTTTCGAATTATAAAATCCTAACCTATCTAAAATCTAATGAGTTATTTCCAGTCTATATAGCTGTTGGATAAATGGTTTCTATACCATACCAGCCTTTTACCTTCAGGTGATCTGAATTAGCCTCCAGTTTATGCCTATCTCCAACTTAACTAAACATCTTTAGTGACTTCAGACAATTTTTTCCCCATAAGCAACCTTGATTTGCTATTCAGAACCATGTACCATTCTGAGATATAACAGCCTATCTTCCCCTACCCTACTACCAATTACAGGCATAGATTATGACACCTAAAATCCAATTTTTTCAAGGCTTTGTACATTACTTGCTATGATTTAGTTTTTGTTACCTTTTGCCTCCTCCTACCACTTCTGCCCAGGACTAGATAGAACAGTACAACTGATAAAAGACTATATCATAAGATAATTCAGGGACATATTACCTTAGCCACAAAATTTTTGTTTGAATAAAATTTTGGACTTAGATTTGAAATCATTTTAATAAGTCATGATCAGTTTGAAAAGACAGTATTTTAAAAATTCGTGCTGACCAAATTAATATGGCTGCAGGAAAAATACTTAATATAAGTATTATTTTAACAAAGACATTTATTTTTATCAGTGAGTATAAAGCAGTATATTCCAAAATGAGTTTTATAAGGAGATCAATTCTTCAAAAGATAATGGTCAAACAAACAGGTTGGAGAAACACAATACATTATAATCCTTCTCTCCATTCACAAAATACACCAACACTTAGTCTTTAAATCATTTAAAAAAAAGAGACAAGACTTGAACTTCACCTAAACCATCATTTCCCATGTTTCTTTGACTAGAATTCCCTACCTTTTGGGGGCACAAATAGTAAGGGTAGAAAGTACAATTTAGGGAAACACTGCTATGTAACACTATATTTGAAAATGTTACTTCTAAATAGATTCACAAAATAGCTAGGATAGAAACTGACAATAAATAAAAGCTTACTAAGACATATGTATTCTAATCACTTTTATTACATGTTTAAAGCAGCTAAAAAAGGGGACAATTATAAAGCTGATGATTTATTTTAAAACAAATAAAAAATTGACATTTTAGTCAAATCCCTATATTTAAATGCTAATTTCTCTATACCAGCAATTATTTTGTGACATCCTTTCTTACCCCCAATATTAAGGGCTATCTTTCAATACTAAAATTAAAGTTCTCCTAGGAATCAGGGGGTTCAGAAGGTAGTGGAGAAGCACAGGTTTGTGAATCTACTGGTTTAAAAGTCATTTGTACTTTTGATCCTCTTTATACCACACTGTACTGACTATTTGGAAGAGAAAAATACTTTTAACATGTGGATTCTTGTATTACATTTTGCTCAACTTCTGGACCATTTTATGTCAACATATTTCCATTGGGCAGGGGGTGGAGGGGTGGAATATTGAATAGTTAACACTCCCCCAAAAGGGAGGGACTACAGCAGTTTTAGAAAGCACTTACTTAATCATTTCAAAAAGCTTTGGATCTGAGACCTTGATATTTCGTGCCATATTCCAGGAAAGATGAACCATGGGAACTATTGACTTCACACTTTGCAATTTGTTCCATTCGTACCGTTCCACTGCCAACTTATACTGGCAGGCTAGGGGGGGGGGAAAAAAAAACAGTTATAAAGCACCAAAGTACCAAAATAGATGAAGATAACCATTATCACCTTCTTGGGTGATATCATCAACATCAATTCTGAAAATCTCAAAACATTACAAAAATAATTTTTATGTTTTTTCTGATAATTAAGGTAATAACAGCAATCATGTAAAGAGTGCTTATTGTAACTATGTGCCAGGTATCGTTCTGAGCTATTTTAATAATTATTTAATTTAATCTTTAGCATCACCTTTTTAATTTTATTATCCCCATTATACAGATGAAAAAATTGAGGCCCAGAGAGGTTATATAGCTTGCCTACGTTGCAAGAGCCAAGTCTTGGTCCTAATCCTGGGCTTTCTGGCTCCAAAGGCCATATTCTTAATCTTAACTATCTACTACTGCCTTAAGACAGGCATTATTCAAATGAAATCTGACTTAAAGGGTTATTCATATGATACCATGGGCAACAGCAGACCCTCCATATTACCCTGCCCAGGCTCTGTAGCTTCAGCGTCATCACAAGATGTCGATTCAACACGGGAGGAGACAGATACCATGTCACTCCCGAGTCGGACTGCACAGCCATTCTCGGCGGTGCAGATAGACTCTTAAGAAGCTACACCATCGTCTCTCGAGACGGACGGCTGCCGACCAGATAAAAGAAACATTTGAAAGAATGAGTAACTACTCTAGTTTGCTTTTTCCCATAAAGGGATTCCTTTATAAAACAAACCAAGCACTCTAATCATCACATGGAGGAAAGCTACCCACTGACCACAAATACCCATTTTGGACTATTATAAAAGGAATAATAAATGTCTATTGCTTTTGAAAATAATAGATACTTTCCTTGTATATAAAGACATAATTTTTTTATTTGCTGAGATCTATAGTCTTGAATTTCTATTTAATTTGAATTTAATTTCTTGTACTACAAAATTAAATTTTTATCCAAGGAGACACTCTTCTTCCAATTTATAGTGGGGTATATTCCAAGAAAAAAAAAGACCTATCAGATACAATCCCTTATAAGTTAAACTACTTTAGCATATTCTTTAAAATACCTGTAAGTGGACCAACATTCCAAGCAATGTTGTTGCACCAGCCGATAGCTTGAACCCAATGAACAGTGCCTGCATTTATCCAGACCAAATCCCCAGGTCGCTGAATAAACCTATACACTGGAACATTTGCTTCATAAAGATCTTCAAGGTTGGGCCACCAAGAACCCATTAGGAAATTCAAATTATTTCTGAAATAAGATAAAATAATGCAAATAAATCAAGTATTTTAATAAGCTCCTTATAAAACTAGAAGACAATGTCAAAAGTTTAAAAAATATGTGTTCATTGCATTGGAACTTAATTGCTTGTGCAAAAAGAACTGCCATATATAAAGTGAGTAAAATTAATTACAGTTAAGTTCTGGATGACTTAAGCAAAGATCAGTATTACTTCCTTAAGATGATTTTTTAAAGATCCAAATGAAATCCAAAACTACTTTTAAGCAACACTTATATATAAACATTTAGCTTCACTTCACTTGATTGAATCCTTCACCCTGAAGTATTGAGAAATCTCTAAAAGGTACTGGAAGGCAAAACAGACATCAAGTCATTTAAATTCATAAACAGGAACACTACTGACAGATACTAAGTACTAGGAACCTCTATTTCTGACTAGAAAGCAGAGGTGGTCTCTACTGCTATTTTGAATCTTAAGCAGGAAAGGGGGACAGGATGTCAGTCTGTACGGACTTCATAACTGGTTGACTAGGAAAAATGAACCACCACACATGCACAAATAACCATCATCACCACAACCAACACCAATATACTTTGGAAACATTCTAAAGATCACATTACTAAGCTTTTACTTTAAAATCCAGCTTCTTCTTATTCTATTTCATCATGATATATTTTTTAAACTACACAGTAACTTCTACCAAAGAATTTTTTAAAATTCAACTTACTACTTTAGATTTCACATTTTGAAGAATGAAAAACCTCCAGTGTTTAAATGTGCCTTTCCTTAAGACCTAAGAAATAGCCTTCAGTTTATTTCTTTGTCTTATGTTAAAGGATATGATAAAGCGCAACTTTAAATTATTTTCATTGGTTTAAATTTCATTTTTTTGTTTATATCAAGGGTTGGCAAATCCAGGCCCCTGCCTGTTTTCATAAATAAAAATTTTTATAAAAACACAGACATGACCCTTCATTTACATATTATGACTATTTATATACTACAATGACATGATTGTGACAGAATCTGTATGAACTGCAATGCCTAAAATATTTATTATTTGGACCTTTATGAAAAGCTTAGCAATCTCTAACCTACATGGAATCTCAGCCCTACTTTTTTCCTTAAAAAGATAAAACAAAACAAAAAACCAAGGCTGCTCTTCAAATTCTAGAATAGATTGCCGATGTTAGCCTAATTGTAAGATATGGAGTGGCTTATTGTTTGTGATATGGCTAAGAAGATATAGTCCAGAAAAATTTGTCCATAAAGCAAAATATGGCTACAAACACAAATCCTAGCTCTACGTCACCATGTGTTGCTGTCATATAATTGGTGAAATCTTTCTATACAAAAGCAAGCAAGCAAGATGACCAAATTATCAACAACTAAGTGTAAACACACACACACAACAAAACAAAAAAACCCTCAAACTTATAAAACAGCAAGCACCCTTTTTATCATTTATTCAAATGAATGGTTATTTCAAGATAGATATTATTTAAAGTCATAAAACACACTACAGACATGGCCAATACCAGTCAGTATAAAATAACAATCCTTAAGCAAAACAAAATTATGCTGAAATGTTAAGGTAGCAAGTACTATTTCTGCGACTTAGTTAAATTTACCTAGCTCTTCGTACTAACTTGACATTTTTATTATCCCCAATTCAAGGTTTTTAGATATCATTGGCCCCTGGCTGGTTTGGCTCAGTGGATTGAGCGTCGGCCTGCGAGCTAAGTGTCGCTGGTTCGATCTTCCAGTCAGGGCACATCAGAGAAGGAAAACTCTGACTCCAAAAAACCTCCGCTGCCTTGCGGCATACCTCTTCAGGGGAAAGGCTAAGGGAGTAAACCCCGACAGAAAATCCGGAGCCGGAGTCCCTAAGGCGGTTTGACGTTGTAGTCAACACCGGCAACTCCTGCGGCGCACCTGAAGCCAAGCTGTATTAACTCCGTCTTTCCCTTGGACCCTTCAGCTGCGAAGAGAGGGGGGGTCTGCTGCATGGGCAACAGCAGACCCTCCATATCACCCTGCCCAGGCTCTGTAGCTTCAGCTTCACTGGAGAGGACACTCCAGCGTCATCGCAAGATGTCGATTCAACACGGGAGGAGACAGATACCGTGTCACTCCCGAGTCGGACTGCACAGCCATTCTCGGCAGTGCAGATAGACTCTTAAGAAGCTACACCATCGTCTCTCAAGACGGACGGCTGCCGATTCTAATTATCTTTGTTCCCAGGTTGCCTTTTTATTTAGATAGAAAACGAAATCCTAAAAATAGTCCATCCCTACTCTAAAATACATGTACTGTAGCTGCAACAACATACTATCTCAAAGTTAAAGAAATAAGTCTTTCTGTAGCACAATGGAGATTTTCTACGTGACATTGTTCTTTCTCTGCTACTACCAGGTTGCTAGTCCATAAAAATAAATACAGTTAAAGTAAATTATTTTATCAAGTATTTGAAAATTGAAAATTCCACATCTTCAGCATTTTTACACTGAAGGAAACCTATGTGGTTAAATAGCAAAGACAATAAAAGGTGATTACCTTTTGCTTATATATAGGAAATTTTAGATTAATATGGTTTTTGCAATTGTATTTACATTTCTTACTGAATTTAGACTTCTACAGAAACAGAAATTCTTTAACCCCAAATTAAAAAATTATAAGTATGTGGAATATGTATATAACTGGTTTCCAAAATCTCACATATGTAAATGTTTTTGGTGTTTTTTCCCCCTTTATTCAATTGGAGTAGGGGACTAACACTGAATATATTAACCATAATAAATTTCTAATATTATTAACTGAAAATATCAGATGCTTGCATAATGGAGTACTTAAGAGAGAGAGAGAGAGAGAGAGAGAGAGAGAGAGAGAGAGAGAATGAGTTTCCATTTAAATAAACATTACAATTTAAACCAATGAGAATGCCCTGGCCAGGTAGCTCAATTGGTTAGAGCATCACCCCTGATACACCAATGTTACGGGTTCAATTCCTGGTCAGGGAACATACAAGAATCAACCAATGAATGCATAAATAAGTGGAACAACAAATCGATGTCTGTCTCTCTCTCTCAAAAAAAAAATCAATAAAAAAAAAAAAGGAAACAATTCCAAGGTACCTTTTAACACAAGATAAACAAATAAATGAAGGCTATTTCTAGGATTCTAGGAAAGGAACACTTCCACCAGGTGAGTTCTTTCGACTATAGAAAACAAAATCTGAAATAGTTGATTAGATTTTATAATATTACTTTATAGGAAAAGTTGCCAGAGTAGGTAGTTTTAAAAAAAATTTAAAAAAATAAAAATGAATTTATATCATAATAATATAGCAAAGAGTACTGTGTTCAAGTTTGAGTTATTAACAACCTATAAGGGTGCTCAATTATAGAATTTCTTCTATTTTGAAACCATTTATAGTAAAAACATTTTTTCTTGGAATACAAACCTTTCACATGAACAAGTATTTATGTATCAGTTGTTCAATTAGCCTAATAAACAACTCAACTTTCTATCCTTTAAATTCAAGACTATTACTATTGCATGAAGTGGCTTCAAGGCATCTTACTGTATTCCCAACACACAAAATAATAAGTTTGCAATCCAATCATTTTGAATAGATTTTCTGTTGAATGGTAAGTGAGAACTGGTTACATGCATTAGGACATCCCATCTCCACCTTTAGTAAGTTGTCCTTTGCAACACTGTTTAAATAATTATGTTTAAAGAAAATTTAGTTTGGAAACCTACTTTTCACAGAAATCATTCAGAACACCCCAGTAACCTTCAGGAACAACGAACCATTCACAGTCACCTGGACCAATATTTATGTTAACTGAACAGAAGTTGTTATTTTCTTGATGACCTAAAATATGAAAAGAAAAAAAAAGGATCAGCATACTATATTCTATAGAAAATGTATCTTTAGAAATGAAACCTTAGAAATTTCAACAGAGAATGCTCTAGTGGTATTCAGTTATCATTATAGTATTTTTTGTGTGTCAAGTCTAGTTTTAGAGCAGAGTTTGATCAATTACTAATTTGTACAGTAAAAAGGGCCTCTATGGAAGGCAGTCTAAATCATGGTTAAAACCTTAGTTTCTAGAGCCAGGCTCCTTGGCTTAGTCATTAAGTGAATCTGGGCAAGTTGCTAACTCATTATGATTCAGTTCCCTTATATGTAAGATTACATAATAACGATTCCAATAAATCACCGTGTTGTTTTGTGGAATCAGTGAAATAATGACTGCTTCAAACAGTGTCTAACACATGGTAAGTAATAAACATTAGCTATTGTTAATATCATTGCCACCTTTCTTGTGGACTAACCCCTATTTCTCAGAAGTAGTATTAGGACATCAGTAAAGAGGCTAGAAGTCTGGTTCTCAAAATGTACTGCAAGAGTGGTGCCAAGCAGGGAACCGTGGAGGAACTCTTGAGAAGCAGAAGCAGAAACAGAAACACACACACACACACACACACACACACACACACACACACACACACACCCACACACACACACACCTCCCCACCCCCGTAAAAACTATCAGAAGCAGTCTTACCAGAACTCTGAGTGACAGTCAAAGTTTACAGCAACCAAGAGATTTTCTGACCAGAAAAAGGTAACCTAAACATGTTAGGAGTTTTTTGTATCATTTTAAGTTACCTTATTACCCATCCCCATTACTGGTGTGGTAGTGGACTTAAAAACAGTAGTCTGTGTTAACAGTGTGAGTGTCCCTTGTTCTAGAGGGAGCAGAGTGGATCTTGTTCCCAAAGAATTATATGTTTCTGTTTTGACCTGACTGGAGTTTCCCCAAAAGACTGACACAAGGGGCTTCTCTTTGTTTCACATACCTTAGAAGTCTATCAGAGCAAGTATCACAATGGAGGAGGTTCGCCCAAAACACCAAGAGACTAATAAACAAGCTGATGCTACCAGGGGCAAAAAAACAAAACAAAACAAACGAACAAAAAAAACCCCAAAACAACAACACAACACCTACTTCGGGCAAACAACAGACATGCAAAAGCCCGATAGGAAAAGCTGGGGAGCGAGATTTGAGGGAAATAAGCTCTTTGAAAAGTTCCTATGTATACTGGAGAATTTAGAAAGCCATATGCCTACCAAGGCAGGAAACATGCTAAAAACAAAAACAAAAACAAAAAACAAAAAACAAAAAAACTAAGAATACAATAAACTTATCCTCTTCTTGATCTTTATGCTCAGCCCAAGCAAGGAGGTAAAAGCTAAAGCAGAGTTGTAAGCACTGTGGCTAAGTACGGATAGAAGGAGTGAATTAAAACAGAATTCTCCCCCACCCCCGCCCTTTTCTTTCTGTTCTTTCTTCCACTTTCTTCCTTTCCTATTTTTAGGCATCAGGCATTTAAGAAAATCTCTGTGAGTCACTGGCTAACTGCTGAGATGACAGAAAAAAAGACTTCAGTCCCCACACATGACAAGGAACACACTATTTGTAAAAATAGTATAGAAAAGTCACTAAACAAATAGACAACTATAACCCACAACTGTATGTAGCAACAACAACAAACCCTGGAGATGGAGAAGAATCTGAATTCTGCGATGGCTACATCATAATATTCAAAATGTCAAAATATTAGCAGAGCACTATACTAAAGGAACAGAGACTTCAGGGTCCACATCCAAGAGGGAATACAGCTATTAAAAATAAGTAAATAAATAAAACTGTTTTCAATAAAGAAATTATGAGGCATGCAAAGAAACAAGCAAGTATGTCCCAGTCAGAAAAAAGCAAGAAAGCAAGCAAAAAGAGAAAGAAATTAAGAAAAAAGAAGTTAAGAAAAACTAGATAAAATGAAACTATTCTGAGAAGAAAACAGAATGAAAAAATTAGCAGAGCCTAAGAAACCTGTGGGATACTATCAAAAATACTAACATAAGCATTGTGGGAGTCCTAAAGGAAGAGAAGGACAGTAAGAATATTTTAAGAAATGATGGTTGAAAACTTCCCAACTTGACAAAATACATGAATCTACACATCCAAGAACCTCAAGGAACGCCAAGTAAGAAAGAGATATACACCAAGACACAATATAATCAACTCTAGGAAGCCAAAGAGAATCTTGAAAGCAGGAAAAGAAGTGATGTGTCACATACAAGGGACCACCAATCAAATTAATGGCTGATTTCTTATCAGAAACCATGAAGTCCAGCAATAGGATAACACATTTAAATTGCTGAAACAAAAAACTATTAACTGAGAATTTTATATATGTGGAAAAACTATTCTTGAAAAATAAAAGGAGAAACTAAGACATTCCCAGATAAATGAAAGCTAAAGTTTGTCACTAGTCAATCTGCCCTGTAAGAAATGCTGTAGGGTTCTTTATGCTGAAATGAAAGAACACTATAGTAACTCAAAGAACTGTGAGATATAAACAAGTACAATAAAGGTCACTACGTAAGTGACAAGACTCACACTCCCCAATTTTGAAATGTACCTCAAAACTAGTAATCAAACTAGTGTGGTATTAACATAGAGATATAAACCAATGGAATAGGAATTTTAAGATTCCCAAAATAAACCATACATATATCCAAGGTCAATTAATTTTCAACAAAGGTGCCCAAACCACTCAATAGAGAAAAGATTAGTATTTCTGACAAATGGTACTGGGACAACTGGATAGCCTGATGTAAAAGAATGAAGTTAGACCTTTTGCTGATACCATAAACCAAAATTAACTTAAAATGGATCAAAAATCTAAATATAAGAGCTAGAACTATAAAATACTAAAAACTAAACATCAGGGTAAATCTTTGCAACCCTGGATTCGACAATGGTTTCTTATATATGACAACAAAAGCACGAACAACCAAGGAAAAAAGTGGATAAGCTGAATTTCATCAACATTAAAAACTTTGTACATCAAAGGACACCATGAAGAGTGAAACAACAAACTACAGAAGAGGAAGAAATATCTATAAATCATTACTTGATAAGGGATTAACATCCAGAATATATAAAGAACTATTATTCAACAACAAAAGGACAAACTACTCAATTAAAAATGAACTAAAGACTTGAATAGATATTTTTATAAAGCAGATATACAAATGGCCAACAAATACATGAAAATTAAAACCACAACTGAAAAACCACTTTAGGTGCGCTGGGTTGGTCATGATAAGATAAAAAACTATAAATCATCAGTGTTCGCTTATAAGGATGTGGGAAAACTGGAGTCTGAGTACACTGCCAGACAGAAAGTCAAATGGAATAGCTGCGGTGGAAAGCAGTTTGGCAGTTAAAAAGTTAAACATATGAATTTCATATGATCCAGCAATTCTAATCCTAGGTATATGTATAACCAAAAGAACTGGAAATAGGTATTCAAACAAATATTTGTACACAAATGTTCATAGAAACACTATTCATTACACCAAAATGTGAAACAACCCACATTTCCCTCAACTAATGAATGGATAAACAAAATATTCTACATACCTACAATGGAATAGTATTTGGCCATAGAAAATACTGATATAATATGGGCAAACCTCAAAAACACACGAAATGAAAGAAGCAGACACAAAAGGCAACATATTGTATGATTTCATTTATATGAAACATCCAGAACTGGTAAATTTATAGAGCCAGAAAGCAGACTACAGTATCAACATTGTTGATACATTCATGGACCTATGGTTAAATGATGTATAACGAAACCAATTTTGCCATAGGCTAATTGATATAAACAAGAGTTATAACAAAATGACACTGAATGAAAGGACTGAGGACCTGCTATAGTGGTAGCCAGGGGCTGACGGAAGGGCAGAATGAGGAGTGACTGCTTAATGGGTATGGGGTTTCCTTGCTGATAAAAATGTCTTGGAACTACACAGAGGTGATGGTTGCATAGCACAGTGAATAACTAAATGCAAATAAACTGCACACTTTAGAAGGGTTAATTTTATGTGAATTTTACCTCAACAACAAAAAAATGTAGCTGTGTTCTCATCACACCCTGTGCACACCATACCATGAGTCTTTTTTATATATTACAGTACAATGTGAAGATGGTACTCTTAATACTTAAAAATGTCTCTTACCATGGGTACACAGTTGGAATTTTGATGGCATGGACTCCAAATAAAATTTAGCTCTAATTAAAACTAGAGGTGCTGGGACAGAACCACCTAAAAGTATTTTAGGATAGAGTCTGAGGGTGTCTCTATAGTTTAGAGCATACAGGAGTGATCATAAAGTCCATTAAAGCAGGTAACATTTATTTATCTATTGTAACTCCAGGAACCAAGTCAAGTGTTTGCTCCATAAAAAAGTATTCAAAATAATTTTTTAAAACATTGAACTGAATTAACAGTTTAAGGGTCAACTACAACATTTCTTCTAAGACTGAATTGTCCAATACAATAACCACTTGAAATGTGGTTAATTAAACTAAGATGTCTGGTAATTATTAAGTATATAATTTTGAAGGCTTAATATTAAAAAATGCAAAAATATTCCAATAATGTTTATATGGATTACATGTTGAAATAACAGTTGGATATAGTGGATTAAAATTAATTTTAATTTCACCTATTTCATTTTATATTAATATGACTACTATAAAATTTTAAATCATATATATGACTTGCATTATATTTCTTTTGGACAGTGCTACCCCATAAGGGAATTTTTTAGAATTTCTTTAAGGTTCCATGGGATGTTTCTGAAAAACTAATGCCTTGTATACAAGCCAACAAAAAACCAAAACAGTCTAGGCACACAGTTACAAAGAAGTAATATATCAAGTTTACTTTTACCCTTGATTTGTAATGAAAAATTGTGTTCTTTTTTATTTGAGGACATTATTTACATAAAATAATTCAAATTGGATGAGAGACGTTTTCATGAATCTTAATAGAACTAATCCAATACTACATATATAGGAAAAAGGAACTCCAGAGTTCAAATAACTTGCCCAGTATTTACATCAGTGTCTAAAGTGGGAACACAGTGTGGAGCAGACAGGTCTTCTGCCATTTATTCCATAACTGTTTCAACTTTACCCAACTATGGATAAAACATCACAGAACTGGGCTTTGAATGGCCTGAGGGTAAAAACTACTACAACCTAAGCTGTACATTAGAATCTTCTGGGGAACTTAAAAAACAAACTGATGACTAGATCACAATCTCCAAAAATTAATAAATTATATATATATTTTAAGAAGCTTACCAGGAGATTCTAATGAGCAGCCAGGAGTGGGAACCACTGATGTATGTTACCCAGAAGCAAGCATAGGCCTATTACGAAACAACTCTTAAGCTACTACTCAGTAAGTAGGCAACAAAGAAGAATGCAGTTTGGTTTTCAAACTATGGCTGCTTTAAGTAGCAAAAAGAAACACCTGAGGGTGATTACGCAATGCACAGGCACTGGCACAGCTGAACTCATTACTACCAGTATTTTTCTGAATAGTTAAATATTAAATTTTGAACATCACCTGATGAAATTTCATGTCAACGTAAGGCAGCATGGAGAAGATGGCACAGTAGTGTTGGAAAGAATTTAAGAGTCTAAAACCAATGCAATTCATTTTACAAATGAAGAAGACCCAGAGAAGGAATGTGACTTGCCAAGAGACAAGCTTAGCTAGTGGTGAAGTCCAGACTAGATACCAAGACGAGTCCAGTAATGTCTCCATATCATCATGTACTTTGCAAACTGTGCATTGAGACCCAGTTAGACTATTGTAATCCACACTTTTTAAAAATGAAATAGAATGGAATACATTGGAAAGAATGTGGCTCTCTCTTGTATACTTCACTTAATTCTATTTTTCAATTGTTGGAGTTATATTAGTTCATAAAAGTTACCCAGTGTCCTGCTTCCTGGAACTTTCATGTATAGCTGAACTGTGTTCATGCCCAGTATGGTATGACCAACGTGGCTTAGAAGATTTCCTGCTGATACGACACGCACAAAAGCAGGAAGTTTAGTCAACTCATGTAGCTGCAACTTCCACCTGCAACAAAATAAGATTAAGAATGAAACTCTGCTACAAATATTTGTAGACATTAACCATTTCTTCAAACTTGTGTTCCAATCAGAAAAACAATTAAATCTGTAAATATTTTACTTTCACAAAGGAAATACTGAAATGTTTAAATTTTTAAATTTTCTGACAACTTTAGCCTAATGAAAAGCATAAAAATTAAGCAAGAAAAGATCTGACTAACTTTATATAACTGTACAATTTTTAGTTATATTATTAATCATAAAATATGCCGTTATGATTGTATAATTATCATACACTCAGGGTCATAATGACAAGGGTTTCAGGTCAAGAAAATATTGTAACTGCAAAACCTAGCAAAAATAATTTAGCTGAAATTTTTATATCAACTTAGAAAAGTGACAAGGAATGAAGAAGAGGAAACTACCGGATTTGCAATCTTACAAATGATGCCTCTTTACATCACCTCACAGACGACTACAAAGACTTACTTTTTGTCATCAGACAGGTCAATGTTGGTCCCAAACTTTATGGTTTTAAAGGGTCCTTTCCTCCTCCTCCCAGAACTTAAAAAAGAGAGACAATATTAAAAACATTCATTTTAAAGAGAAATATTAAATGGACAATTAAAGATAACTTACTTATCTGAAGATGTAGATTCACTATCTGAGTGTTCTTTATGGTGACTCCTTTTCTCATTTTCTTCCTACAGATTAAGCAAAAACCATTAAGTAACCAGCTAGCCTTTCCATCATATGTACAAGAGAAAAGTTCATATCTAGATTGATGGCATTATCTGCGTTTTGAAATTAAGTTTCAGTGTGCCTTTTTCACATGAAAATTTCTTCATAGACTATATTACATAAAAACCCAAGAAGTCAATGGTATCCAACCTCCTCCATCAGCCACGATGTTATCCTAAGAAATCATCTTTATTAACATTTTTCTATAAGGGGAACAAACTACAGATTCTCATTCCTGCTCCATGTTTCAAGGAAAGAAAATTTAAGGAAAAGTGAAGAGGCCTAAGAAGTAGCAATCCTGATTATAAAATTTCTAAACTAGCAGGGGTAGATGTATGCATGTGTATGTGTGTGTGCATGCGCGTGCACACACACACAAAAGGTCTGTCCAGAAAGGATCCAGCCATGTAATATGTAAAGGGCATTTACTGAGAAAGATACATGAAACAGTGTACATAGGACAATGATGCCTCAGTTCCCTTCAATGTAGGCACCCTGGGACCTCACACAGTTCTCCCAGCATCATTAGCAACTATAGAACGATGTTCCTTCTGCTCTGGTAGCAGAAACTGCAGAATGAATTTTGCCTCGACACATTTCATGCCAAGATCCTGAGTCAAAATCTCAGACACAGTAGTTTCTGGAATCCCCAGATCAGCTTCTAGTTCTCACATTGTCACTCGCCAATCTTCGTTGACTACAGCCTGTACACATTCAACATTCTCAGTTGTCCTGCTTGTCACAGGCCTTCCAGAACATGGGTCACTTTCAACAGATCCTCAACCGTCTTTGAAGTGTTTTTGCCACACTTTCATTTCTGCTGCATTCATTGCATCGCCCGAAAGCCTTCTGAATCATCTGAATACTTTCCGCAGAGGAATGTTCAAGCTTAACGCTAAATTTGATGCAGATTCATTGATCTGCTCACTCAGTCATTTTGAATGTGACAGCCACACAGTACACACGCTTTCAACGGCATCTCCCACCCCCACTGACTAGTACAGTTATATCATCATTGTTCACGCACGCAGAGTCCAATCCACTCTCCTTGGCTGCCAGGTTACATCGATGTTGTGTAAACCATTCCCAATTTATTAACAATGGCTGGAGTTTTTCTGTACAGACCTCATATGTATAAGGATGGAAGGTAAGACGTTCTCTATTCTTGATTATGGACAAATGTAAAACTCTTCATGGGCTGTATCTTTTTTTCACAATGAATTATACATGAATGACAGAACATTTAAAACATTAGTAAGAAAATTAAGTACTGGATAAATATAGATGCTTTTCAATGCAAAATTACTATTATTTACAATTTTTGTATCACAGACATGGTTATGTCTTAACAGTGTCCTATGATTACTGAGTTAGCAATACGTAGTGACATTTTGGCCTCCCTCACTTTAAATTTACAGTCTCTAAACATTTGTCTAATATTTTATATGTAATATGGTCCAGGCCTCCCAAGCACATTAAAAAAACCACCCTTTCTTTGGTTATGGGTCCATTCCTACTTAAATAACCTGCCTTTTATTACCTTTGCTTTCCAACTCTTTTTCCAGACTTTTCTTTGATATCATCTGAATCCTGATATTATTATATATTCTATTCTGACCATAACACTACCACATAGTTGAAGTATCTTGAAACTTTGAGCTACAGTGATTTATACGGACAATGAATTCACCGCAGCTCCTGAAACTAACAGGACAGTTTTTATTAGATGAATTTCTTGGTAGGATATAGGAAGTGGTAGTGAGAGAGGGACACAGGTGTATGATTTATAGGTCCAAGTGTTGCCTTTATTGAAAACATGAACTCAGGGCAGAATTTTAAACAAATAGAAGTAAATCTAATGAATTACAAATAAAGACTTCCAGGCACGAATTAAATTTCAGCTGTAGCATATGTACACACAAATATTTGAGTAATACATTTAATAAACTCATTTTGCAAGTGTTTTATGTTCACTTTGTGGGGAAATTCACAAAGTTCTCATTACAGTTATACAGGATTTTAGTAATGCTTCATTGCTGAAAGGCCTATCAGTCTTTTAATAACAATCATCTGATTATTTTTCAAAGTTTTATTTTTTTTTAATTTTCCATACATTTTCAAATAATTTACTCCTGTCCCTTAGTTTTCTCTTTCAGACTGATATTGGTAAGAATAACACTAACACGTCCTGGAGGAACTATCAGATAATAAATACTAACTTGATAGAGGAGAAAAATGAGAAGGCACAAGACTAGGAACTGTGTAACCATAAAGCAAACTTGACACTTAGTTAATCCTCCAATGTCAGTGGCACTCAATTAGGGACAATTTTGTCTTCCATAGTACACTTAGCATGTCTGGAGACACTTTTGACTGTCAGAGCTCGAGTTGGGGTTAAGGGGTGTGCTAAAAGCATCTAAGTGGGGAGACATCAGGGATGCTACTAAACATCCTACAATAGAAAGGACAACATCTCACAACTAAGAATTATCCAACCCAAAATGTTAACAATGCCATGATTAAGAAACCCTGCTCTAAACAAGAATATCCCAGAGTTGAGAGAGACATCTCACTAGATAGTAATAATATTTACTTTATCAACCTACAGGTTGTCTTAAACTTCTCTAAGAGCAAACTGGATAGTACTTATAAAGTATTTTATATAACGATAAAATAATGAGATGCTTACAAAAGTAACACACCTCTTCAAATTAAAATATAAAATAATAAAATAAAATATCTCCAAAATAATATATTTTTCAGGAAGTAATTACTTACTCTCAATGATTCCTGGAAGGAGGAGGCCTGGTACTGTGCATATTTAGCAATTGTAGTATGAGATCGATTACTTTCACAATGCCAGATTTTCTTTGTTCCAGTGGGATCCCAGTTTTCATCTGCTGGCTGCAACAACTGTGTCCTTACTTCCACCATATGTTCATTGTTAGCTTCCACCAATGTTTTGGTAGAGAAAAGTCCCAGGTCTTCATAAATAAATAAAGGTAGTTAATAAATTAAAATATTTGAAATAAAAATTTTAAAGTGCTTTATTTAAAGTAAAAAAATAATGGAAAACATTTTATGGTGTTCCATTAGGATCCCCAACAAGCCAACTGGAGCCTCTGCACACCCCGAGCTACCAGTCAGGTTTCCATGACCATATACTGAAGCCCTGAACCTATTCATCATGCCACCAATAGAGGAGGCAGAATCAAGGGGTAGGTACTAAAATTTCACTTATTTATTTAATTTCTACAGGTGCCAGGAACTACATAGGGGCGATAATACTTATTAGTACCATCGAATTTTACCTAAATTAAAAAAAAAATTTTCTTTCATTAGTCAACTTAAATTATAATTATATAATTTGACCAAAATAAAAGCTAAATTAAAAAACCACCTATAAATTGCCAGTAACCAGTATCATCAACTTATGTTCACATTGATTAAATAATATACTCTCACACACACACACACACACACACACACACACACACACACACACTTACAGTAAGGAAAATAGTAAAATAAAAATGTGAAAAAAACGAAGAAATAAATAGAAATGTTTCTGCCCGTGCTTCAAAAGTTAAGAGATAGCAAAGGAAATATACATATAAGTTTTTCTTTTTCTTATTAAAGCTTACCCAACTTAAGAGCTCCAGCAAGGCCACGTATTACTGTAACAGGATTGTTTGGATTTGTACAAAATTGATGTAATGGAGGAAAGAAAGCATCACGTTTATTTTCCAACTGTAAAATTAAAACATACAGTTAGATCTCTAGAAAACAGACCTTTAATCTAAATATTATGACAATTTCATATATGTATTTATTGCAATATAATAATGCATCCCATGTCATTATTTGTATTTTACATTTTATAGCATTTTATCACTATGTCTTTTCAGTCTAATTGTAATTAAATAGAATCACATACAACTCTCTTCTCCATTATAACTTGAACAAAAATATGTGAGAGAAATAAAATTTAAATTTTAAATTCAGGTTTTTAAAAATATTGTATTATTCAGGCTTAAGAAGGAAGAAAATCTTATCACATGCTACAACATGAATGAAACTTGAGAACGCTATGATAAATGAAAATAAGCAAGTAACACACACACACACACACACACACAAATTGTGTATAATTTTACTTATATGAGGTAGCTAAAGTAGTCAAATTCACAGAAACAGAAAGTAAAGTGGTTGTTACCAGTGGTGGGGGAGATTGTGGAAAAGGGAGTTGTTTTTTAATGGGTATAGAATTTCAGATTTGCAAGAGAGAAAGTTATGAAGAATTGTTTTGCAACAATAAGAATATACTTAAACTACTAAACTGTACACTTAATGGTAAAGATGGTAAATTTTATGTATAATTTTTAATCACTAAAAGAAGAAAATAAATCAATTGAAACAATATATTACCAAAATGAAAGTAGGCTGAAGAAAACTCATAAAAGATAAATTTTAATTTTGTACACCCCACCCCTGACTTCAATTTGTAAGTTCTGTTAAGAGTTCTCTCCCAGTGCTTCCCTTATATACTAAAAGATCAATAAATACTGGTTGGAGGAAGGATTAATACAGCATTTGGCCTCTAGAGAGTAAAAACAGAACCATACCTCTAAAATATTTTCATTTGGGGTAGAAGTGGGAGGATGGAAGGAAGGAAATGGGTTAGGAGGGCCTATTTGGGAGAAACATTAAAAAAAAAGAGAGAGAAAGAGTTGCTTTAACTCTCAACTTCCTATATCAGATGTCTAAATGTCCACAAAGTAAAACTAATATCCAGTTTTAAATAATCTATTCAGCTTTTAAATAGCATATTATGACACTTTTTGGTCTCAAACACTTTCTTTGAAGGCGAATATCTTTTTTATAGTAGATGTATAAAACAGAATGAACATTCAGGTCCACACAACTAGTAGAATACAAATTTAAAACCCAGCTTACTAAAAAAAAAAAAAAAAAGTAATACTTTTAAGTAGTTTTTGCCTAATACTGTTCAAAATTAGGGGCAGTACAAAGTATTTTTCACTACTCTAATGTAATCACAGTTAATAGTTGAGAAGGCATGCTTTAAATGCTATATTACAAAATCTTTTTGAAATCATCTTTATCCACCCCCCCCAAAAAAAACATTCAAGCTGCCTCCAATCATTTTACTGTTTCCTAAAGGGCATCCATACTGATTTAAAGCAAGATCTTCTGAAAGACAGGTAGATGCACACACTAGTTTGATTTATTTCTAGTCAGTCAATTCAGACTCACATAAATACTAGGTGTAGGTGGATTCAACTTGTCCTTTGGCAAGGGAGGGTATGGTGAAGATGGTGGTCTTGGAGGCGGACATTTATCCAATAAAATGCTACTGTTAGATAAGCCATTTTTACCTAGATTCCTTAAAAAAAGAAGAAGGGAGAATAAATCACCTGTACGTTTATTTAGGAAACAGAATAAAAATCCTGAATTAAATCCTAATTAAATTATGGGGCAGTTGCACAAATCCATGAGATTTGGATCAGCAAAAAACTCAGAACAATTATTAATTTCAGCAAATACTTAGCTTGATTCCTCTATCTTCCACTGAAGAAAAGTAATAGAAAAGATATTATAACCCATAAATTATTGATGACATGCCTTATTTTGCTGGTAATTTTCCAATTTATTTTTTCACCTGAAGAACACAAACTCCAATTTTCTCTCCACCACCTTCCTCCCAGAATTTTCCATTAAACATTAAAACAGTAACTTGATCAAAAAAGGTCTAGATAATAGTAAAAATAGAATATGTCTCTCTTCTTATCAAATCAGCAATTAGAACCAGGATATCCTAGAGACAATTCTCAAACCTGAAAAGAACTTTTCCTTTCTGTTCTCAAATCTAGGAAGAATTTGCTGTGTAACTGCTTACTAATAAAATTTAGCAAGACTGTAATCTACTAAATTTTATAGCAAATGATAATGTTATAGTTGCCATCTGTTCTCTGACATTCTATAATTGTTACAGTATTTGGGATTTATTTTCCTTTAATGAAGATATTATGTTTGTTAAATTATAAATTCTTAATTTATGGTATTATTCCCAAACTGTAATTGTTTAGTTTAAGAAAAAAATAAAGATATTTCCAATTTCTTAAGGTCACTACTCAACTCATAGTCTTAAACTTTCAAATCATTCCAGGTTAACTAATCCACCTTGCCCAACTATAAATTCAAAACTAATCAATGCATTAAGATAACATATACTCTTAAATTGACATATTAAGATTTCAGATAACATTGTAATTATGGCAGGAAGTTAAAAACTTAGTAATTTTACTTACTGAAGAGAAAACTGGCCACTTCTCATCCTAAATTATAGAATAATATGGGTTAAAGCAAAAATTTAATTTTCCTCATTTTGCTAAACTGAAAGAAACCTTAAAAATCAGGCTGTTTTTGGTTGACGCTAAAGGAAACTTAAGGCTTAAAATTCCACACTAAATAGCACCACTTTCTTAATTTTCTCAACTACAATTCTAAGTAAAAACAAGAGTTCATGGCAAGTCTCGAAGAAATGAACTAAGTTTAAAATGATTATTTAGAAAAGTATGCGAATTAGTTATTAAAGTGAAAGTTTAAGATCAAGTGACGATTAAGGTCCAAAGTTAAATAAATGAATCTTCTATTCAAAACCAGTTTTCCACTAAGCATGAATGTCCTGTACATTTAAAAATAGACATGATACATTTAAGCTTTTAAATTTAGGTATAAAATTGGTACTAACTTATAAACTCCATAAAAGTAGAAAATAATTGGTTACAACTGGTTAAAAATTTTTTTAAGTGTTTATCATTAAATCAATGCAAAATAAGTCACAATATCCGCATAAATCATTACTTTTCATGCTGAATTTTGTATCTGCCACTATTTAACTTTGGAATTTAAATAAATTATGACTCCGAATGCCTAAAATTTGTTTTACAGAGCAGGAGATGGATGTACTGCATAACAAATGATTAATATTTCAAGGAATTGGAAGATGTGAACCATGTATTAATTAAAACTGTAGAATAAAAGAGCATCTCATGCTAATTAAATGTGACACCAAAACTTAAGCTTCTACAACATTCTGGACATTGGGTGATGAGACTAGAAAACAGGGTTTGCTAGATTAGCATAATTCTACCTCCATCATTTCTACGGTTCTGTAACAATTAAAAGGAAAAAGGTAAATGGGAAAGTAAAACAATGAAAAATACAGATGCCTTTATTTTAAATAGAAAAGAAAAGGGTTAGGAGGCATGACTATGGGAGCTGATCTGATTCAACAATTGAATGCAACAATTTTAAGCCACAAAAGTAGCAAAGGTATTGTAACTACCTTTTTGTGTATCACACTGACCACAGCAACACTAAGATGAACCAAACAAGAGCCAGATTTAATATAACCGCCTGGCTGGTGTGGCTCAGTGGATTGAGTGCTGGCCTGAGAATTAAAGGATCGCTGGTTCGATTCCCAGTCAGGGCACATGCCTGGGTTGTAGGCCATGTCCCCAGTTGGGGGCATGCATGAGGCAACCACACATTGATGTTTCTCTCCCTATCTTTTTCTCTCCAAAAATAAATGAATAAAATCTTTTAAAAAATAAAATAACACTTTAAAAACTAAGTAGGTGAAAATAACAGGGTAGTCAGAATAAACAATGCTATCAAATTATATCTAGTAGTTTCTTAAAAGCTGTGTATAATGAATAGATTTTATCTTCTGAACATGTAAGTGTCCAACACTATTTATAATACTTCAAGACAAATAATGAAACTTTACTATAACAAGTCAGTGAAGAAAGGCATTGAAATTGATTATCCCATTTTAAATCCTTTTCCCCATTCTGAAACTCTTTCCCTGAGCAAAGTAGAGTAGGAGGAAATTACTCATAGCCCAATTACTTAAAATGTTGGCTTAAACTTACAACTTTCAAATTTACCCACATCACCTGGTAGAGAAATAAAAAAGTGCTAAACCAATCTACACTTTAATTACCTTTGGTTATGAAGCTCCTACACCAGAGATGAGTATCCTGCACCTACCTCACTTTCACCTTGTGAGTTCTGGACTCCTGCCTAGTGCAGGACACCGTAAACAGAACAGAAACCGCAAGCAACATGACACCTATCATTTGCAGTCTTGACTTTTTCTCTAAGCCTCAGATTTTTATTTCCAATTTATCAGAGCATTTTTAAAAATATCTTCATTCATAAATTGAGGTCTAGATTTAGCAAAATAATCCAAGCAACCTCAGGGTTCTATAGTGTTTTGATGTATATATCTACTTACTATACACAGGGGTGGGCAAAAATAGCTTTACAGTTGCAACTAACATTCTTTTGAGTTAATAAAGAAAGCTATTGTAATAATCATAACCTGCATATCTTTTTTCCATATGAACTGTAGACCTTTTGCTCACCCCTGTATATATAACTAAGTCTCTGTAATGAAGTAAAATTGTCTTTAAGAGTTTAGAGTTGAATATAAAACTGTAAGAATGTACTTAAAAATTCTGAAGTGAATGTTTATATATACCTCAAAACTGAGATGGAAGATTATATAATCTTTAATATATTAAGATACACAGTCATACCTAGGTACCAGAACAGAAGACTTTATTAATAAAAACTCATGGTAACTACTACTGTGTCTGTTTATAACTTGCACTTCCATGGACTCTTTCTGACAGTATTCCTCCAGAATACCCTTAGGTCCCATACAGTCTATGATATTGGTTTTGGACTTCTATTTTCTCCTGTTTTCTAGCAATTTTCCTGAGTCTATAAAGAGTGGAAGAGGGAAAACCCAGCTCCAGTATAGTGGTAGCAGCAGAGGCCCCAGCAGCCGAGTGGGGAGCCAGTAGATGGTAGTACAAACTGGCAGCAAGCCAAAACATTGCGTCTAAGCTTTGTTCAGTATATCATTTGATCTGGATATTAAAACATGCCTATTACCTTTAGGCCCAGAGTTAAAAGTAAATTATAGTGTAACACCTGGATAAAAAGACTAACATAAACAACAACAACAAAAAACTTTAAATTTCAAAGAGAACCAGATTTTAGAAATTCAAGAATTTCACTATATGCCTTAGAAGAATGTGGTCTGATTTAGAAATCATCCAATGTGGTTTTTAAGTGAATGACATAAAAAAATTTTATAAAGCAGATAAGATTAATTTCAGTAGTTACCATCTTGTAGACCACTGAGGAAAGTGCTGACAGCAATGTGAACCAAATAGACAATACAAAAAAACAATAATAAAATGTGAAAAATGTGTAATTTTTGCTTTAGTCTATGCCAGAATAATAAAGATAACAGCTGAATAGTGAAAAACTCACAGAAAATAATGAAAAGTAATAAAAATAAAACACAGACCAGAAGGTATTTTAAACATTAAAATTGAAAGTCTTTAAAGAAAAAGAACTAGTGTACTCAAGTTCTATCACTTTTTACATGCAGAGTTAATCCTTCTCCTTACTCCACTATTTCTATCCCATACTCCTCTTTAATATTAAACTATATGAAGAATAACATTTAATTTCATCTTAGCCATTCATTGTGACAAACAGTTAATGGTGGATCCATGAAAACTTGTAATAAAATTATCTGAATAGTAGAAATGATAACCACGCCTTTAGACTCTAATACGACACATAAGGCACTAGCAGGTGCAGAAAGAGATCTGAACTTTAAAATGCACTCAAAAAGCTAAATTAAATGGTTGTTATAGACAAACTACAATTAATGTATGTATTTTCTGTATATAGGATGTTTATTCCCTATATTTTATTACAATCTAAAACACAAAAAAGGTCTTTTAAAAATCCTCTATATGTCTCTGCTTAAACTTAAATTTTAATGTACTGGAAAATATTGCAGAAT